>NC_056739.1:531302202-531602202 GCF_019279795.1 Protopterus annectens | reverse complement strand
CATATTGGAGAAATGGGACCAGATGTGGAATAAAACATCTCTCAGTGACTGATCTTAAGTAGGGATTAGGGCAAAGTACCTGCTGCATTTGTTGTTTAGGTAGGAGACAAGGAGGTTGCAGCAAGGTTGGCTCCTGCAGCTGAATATTTCTGTTGCCACTGTCTGCTTGTGAGACCACTCCTGAAGTAATAGGATACACCTACTCAGTCTGTCTGTTAGTATATTCAGTGTCCTAGGAATGTCCACTGTCACCAGAAAGCAATGGGATGACATTGTCCATTGTCAGACTCCCATGGCCTCCTAGCAAACAGGATACAAACATGTTCTGCCTTGTACTATACCAGCAACATATTGTCCACGTGGATGGGAATCACACTCTTGGGTAGGAAGTCCTGAAATGCCTACAAAGCTAACAGGACTTCCCTCATCTCCAAGACAATGGAGTGAAGTTTGGCTTCCACAGATGACCAAGTCCCTTTAATGGTCTTCCCTTTGAAATTCCCCCACTCTACAAGGGAATTGTCAATGGTTGCTGTGGCCTAGGGCAAAATGATCTAACTTCTACCATTGACGGAGAAGTTATCCACTATTTTATATGGTTTCTTTATACTTGAGTGAGATTAATTCTGGGGTGTAAAGGTTGAAAGCTCTATGACCATTGATAGATAGTGTCCACTGCAGCATTCTCATGTGGTATTGTGCTAATGGTACTAATGTAATTGCAGAAGCCATCAGACCTAACAAACAGAGAATCATTCTTCCTTGTGGGTGAGGATGATGAACTATTTGAAAAGCTACCAGTCTTAATAACTGGACTCTTGGAATTAGAAGTTTGGCAATTTGAAGAAATGTATCTCTCTGATATATAATGAATTATATGTGTTGTGTGGGTGGTAATTTGCTATTCATGTCATTGCTTTTCCTAATTAGTCTTCAAGACTGAATAATAAGGCTTGGTGCTGTAATAATGGATCCCAGAAAGTAGCAGTTAGAAGCCAATCATCTAGATGTGGAAATACTTGGATCCCCTGGAGTCATAGGTGAGCTGTTACCACTGTCATAATCTTGGTGAACACCTAGGGGTCTCTGGTGCGACTGAATGACAGTGCTCTGAAATGGCAATGATTGGCTCACAGCGGTAAATGGAGGTATCTCCTGGATTGCCTTTGACTTTTGATGTGGTAATAGGATCCTGGAGACCTGCAGAGCACATCCAATCATTCTTCATCAAGAGAGACAGTATGGACTGAACAGTGACCATCCAGAATTTTATCTGTTTGAAAATTGACTGAGGCAGCTGAGTTCCAATATTGGTCTGAGTCCCCCTGTCTTCTTTGGAACTAAAATGAACCTAGAATAGACGCTGGATTCTAACTGGTCTGGGGGTACCTTCTGCTACAGATTCCAGATGATTGGGTGGAGTATTGGAAATCTTTAATCTTTTCTTGGAGGGACACAAAAAGGGTATGGTATAACCTCTGGTTTATCTGATTATTCTTAACACCTATGAACCAGTAGTTGTAGTATACTGCCTCCAGACTGCAAAAGATGGGCAACTCTTCAGGGACACTAGTAGGGGTTCCTCACTAAAAAAAATGTTGGAACCCTGGTTCTGAGGTCCACTTTTGCCTTTTGGTTGATGTCCATTTGAATAACCTCCTGTTCTGCCTCAGGGAGGTCTATCTCCAAGAGGGCTGTGATGAAAACCCTCTGATTTTTTGAATCTCATTTTCTTACCTCCCCTTTGATTCCTGGGATAGTAGTTTTGTAGAGTGGAGAAATGGATTCCTATGGCAGAGAGGACCTTACCATTTAGTACACTCATGGTAAGCTTATCTTTTACCTTGGTTTCAAAGAACATGGAATCATTGAAAGGGGCTGTGATGTCCCCATTCTGGGCTGGTAATCAAGGAGTCTGAATCCTCCCCACTGACACTGGAGAGGGATGTTCACTTAGAATACAAATGGATACACTCAGTATTTCCAGATACAGATCTCTCTGCATCAAGCACAATTTCTCTAAAGAGCACACAGGGCACACACTCAGCCCAGGGTCTGGTTGTATCTATCTCTCTCCCTCCTGATCCCCAGTAAGACTTCCCACTGGCACAGCTGCTTGGTTAGGTCCTCAACGAGTGTCCAAGCTAAGTCCTCCAGCACCATCTCTGTAAAACCACACACACACACACACACACACACACACACACACACACACACACACACACACACACACACACACACACACACACACACCTGGGAAAGGCTGGCACAGATTGCTCGGTCTACCAACTTTGCCCAGACCATAAGGTAGATTCAGTGCCACCAGTCAGTTACTATAAGACTCTTAAATGGGTATCCAATTCTACTGAGTAAAATTAATATTAATACAAATGGTATTTTTGACCTAACAGACAGGCCTTTAGGAGTGGCCAGAGTTATCACCAAATAAATATATGCAAATACTCTCAAAACTTAAATATACTTCTAAAAAGGCCAGCCACAATGAGAAGTTTCAATATCTTTAATAATAAATAACAAAAGAACAATAAAATAGTAAATATCTATTTACAATAAAGACCAGAGTTTACAGTGAAGTATTAAAAATAACATAGATGGAAAGTTTCACATAGTTATAGAAAAACAGTATTTAGCTAGTCTCACTGTCTATTCCTGACTGACTAAAAGAATTACTGTCCCTACTTACTGAATAGAGGAAGGCAAGATGAATGAGTGGTCCTTGTTGTCAGATGCAAGACAGAATACAGAATGATGCTGAGACTTCAGTCTTCTCTAGTATTAAACATTATTTCTGCACAGAATGACATCACATACATCTGGTCATCTGACTCTGTTTTCTGCACTATCCCCAATCACTAGAAGCTACCAGAGTTTAGCACCTATGTGCTGCGATACGCATTTGACCTTTAGCTAAGTTTTATTAAAACATCTGGAAGCCACAAAACTATAAAACCATTCCACTCTTCCTACAGGAGCTACAAACTATTCTCTAGTACAGACACTGTCTCTCTGGCTCCCTTCAAAACTGTGGGATAAAATCTTTATGGCTTAACCCATAAAGTAATTTAATTTCAAGAATACCTTTTCAAAGTCATGTTTATTAACCTCTTCCCTTCCCGAATATGCTGTTACAATAATAATGCATGTACATTTCTTGTCCTTCCAGCAGGATGCACTGTTGATATATTTTAACACAAGCAAACCTCACAAATACATTTTTAGCTCAAGTATCTGTACAAATCAGTTTGATATACAAATGACATATAATTATTTACAAAATTTCAACTAGCTGTGCTGGCATATGTTGCATATATTGCCCCACTTCTCCTGGCAATGCTGATAGTACTTCCTATCATCACAGAGGCATCAATAAATGATGCCTTTAAATTTTCTGTGAAATTGTATAACTTCATCCAGGCTTGACAACGCATTGTAGTGCCTGTACCAGGTGCTCTTGGTGTGCCACCTGCTGCATTTGATAGCAGTCGCATGGCAACATTGGAAGTAGATCGAAAGATAGACATTTGGAAGTCCACTGTTTTTTATAAATCTGATGGTAAGTTACCCAAAAGAGACTTGGATACCTCCTTGATCAAATCCCTTTGGAAATGAGTTAAATGAGCAAGGTAATTCAACACCAAAAGTGTAAAATGTCACTGAAGCATTAGTCCATTTCTCTAATCTGTTCAATACCCTGGACTCTCTGTTAGGATGATGGATAAATGAACTTTCCACAGATAGATCCTTCTTTGTGACTGCTGCTACCACCATGGTGCATCTCCTGGAAGGGTCTTAGACAAGTGTTTCTTGTCTTTTAGAGCTATGAGTATTCTATCTAGCTTTTTGAGGATGGCTCTGTAATGTTAGGATCATTCCAAGTCCTCTGAGCAAAGAGGTCTATTAAGCATTAGGAGGGGGGACCCACAAAGGATGCAGATAGGACAGACCCAAAGGCTTCAAGGAACATGGACTTATCCAAAGAAGGTGTTTCAGTGGACCATTCCCCCCTTCTGCTTCAATTCTAGGAGGTCTCCAAATGTGACATCCTCTAGGAGGGACCTGAGGGATCCATGTTAAGTTGATAATATTAGGCAACTTCAATTTCCCTAAGATTAACTAGGCTGACAAAACAATAGGATCTGTGATGGAGGATGAATTTTATGACCTATGTATGCTCAATAACTTAAATCATATTACTGACTTTCTTACAAGTCTGAATAAAAGTTTAAATCTTTTACTCACTAACATTCCTGATAGGCTAGCTGAAGTGAATCAGCTTTGTCTACTTGGTAATTTGGATCATGTAGCTATTGAATTTAAAGAATAATTAAAGTTATTCATAAGCAACAGCAAAACAGTATTTTTGATAAGACTAAGATGTTTGATCTGAACACATTTAATCATATTAATTCCATAGAGCTAAATTCTATAGAGAATAGCAATGTTCTGAATTGCTGGTAAAACTATGAAAATATAGGTTGTGACCACTTGAACAGATGTAGGAAAACTATAATTAGTAGTTCAGTGTGGTTCACATCACCCTGGTGGAATACAACTCCCACCAAACTTTTAAAGAAAAAGAGGAGAAAATTCAGGCTGTGGAAGAAGTATATGAGTAATAGCTCAAAAGTCCTTATAATTTAATAAACTGAAGGTTGAATGCTTCTTTGAGATCAGTTAAATATAAAGTTAAAACAAATTTACTGAGCACAACTTCCACAAAGAAATTTTATTCATATGTTGCATAGCTAGGTAAAAAGGTTAAAACATTTGGACCTATTATTATTAATGGTGAGGCTTTGTTTGCTGGTGTAGAACTGGCAAATGTATTCAGTAAGGACTTTATGGGTGGTGAGGCCCCATTAATTGAAGAGGTTTCTGATGTAAGTGCAATAAAAAAGATGATTATATGTACCTGGTCTGGTTTTCAATATAAATAACTGTGAGAACCTTATTGGGATATATCAAACAGGGCAGTGGTATGAGACCTGACAATATTCCAGGGGGGGGTGTTGGGCTCAGTGTAGTAACTACATCTCAGGCACTATAACACTACTTTTTAACAATTTGTCACACTCTGTTTTTTAGGGCTATGTGCTGTCTCCACCAAGTGATTTCTCTTCTGACAATCCCTGGTACTGGGATTTGAAAAGACAAAGGATGTTGGCACTGGAACCAAAGAAACTTCAGATACCATTGTATCTTTCTCATGTGGAGTCTTGCCAGGGGTATAATGAAAATCATAGATGCCATAAGACCCAAAATCCTGAGGGATTCCCATCGCAGTGACTGAAGCCCGTGTAGGAAGCCTTTGAAATATATATATATATATATATATATATATATATATATATATATATATATATATATATATATATATATATATATATATATATATATATATATATTTTTTTTTTTTTCCTTATGGAAGAAAAGCTCTTGAACGGAAGTGTCTAGCAGAAATCCCAGGAACATAATCCTGCATGATGGAGTCAAAAGAGACTTCTGAAAGTCCTCTTGGAATTCTATCTTGTGTAAGAGATGTTTCACCCAAGCGAGATATTCTTGATACTGTGAAAAAGACTCTGCAAAGATAAGCAAGTCATGTAAATATGGAAAAATGTAGATACCCTGTAGCTTGCAATGAACCGTGACTGAAGCTAGACACTTTGTGAACATCCTTGCTGCAGTGGATAATTGAATGGGTAAGGTAGAGAACCAATAATGTGATCCTGATACACAAAACCTTAAGAAACACCTGAAATCTGGATGAACAGAGATGTAATGATCCATCTTTTAATCTAGTGTTACTAGAAAACCTGAATGAGGAAGAAGAAGAGGTAATGTGAAGTGACAGGATTTTGAATTTGTGCACTTTCACAAACTGATTTAAGAAAGATCCAGAACTGGTCTCCAAGCATTTTCTTTCTTTGGTTCTGGAACCATCCTTGAAAAAAAACTTAGCCCAAACTAGGAAAAAGGAACTTCCTGAGACAACATATGTTGAATGACAGGGGAAATAGAAAAGTCTGGTCTGGAAGGTGAGGAATTACCTCCTGGAAAGGAGGAATTTTCTCCCACTGCCATCTCTATCTTGGTAAATGATCTTCAGAACCCATTTGTCTAAAACTGTCTATTGTCAAAGAAGGAAATGGAGATTCAGGCTTTCTGGAAGGGGAAAAGGGACAGCTGGATGTGTGTGTGTGTGTGTGTGTGTGTGTGTGTGTGTGGGGGGGAGCATGGTTCCTTAAATAGTCATTCTGACTTGATGGACCGTCCTTTGTTTTGGGGAGTTCCTCAATTCTTTTTGGAACTCCCTTGCCATTGCTTCTTAACCATCTGTTTAAAAGCATTTTGGTAAGACTGTTTATTTTGTTTCTTCCCAAAACTGGACAAGGGGTTAGCAAATGCCTTGGAAAATTTGAAATAGGAGGGCTGAAAAATCTTAGATTCCATATATCAGTTTACCCCTCTCATCACACATGCCACAAAGGGAGTAAAAACTGAATCGCTGTCTAGAGGAGAATTTAAAATCTAACTTTTCACATTATGTGGGAGGTTCTGAGAACAAAGCCAGGCAAGTCTCTCCATAACAGTACCATTGACAAAAACAGAGTTATACACACACTTTAAACAATGAGTTTTGACTTATAAGATAGAAGAAACTTTTTCTTCTTTCAGCTTTTCCAGGTTAGGGGTTGCAACAGCAGAACTCCGTTCTGCTAATGATTGGCAGTAGATTTTTTTATGGGTGCCGAAGTGCAAGCTCAACGCCCAAACTTCAATGAAGGCACACCCATTCTACACATGTCTTTCGAATGCCATGCGACCACGGGGAGGACATGCAGACTCCACACAGAAGGCACTCCAGCCGAGAATTGAACAGGAGAACCTCTTGCTGTGAGGCAACAACGCTACCGCTGCACCACCGCAGATATATAAGATAGATGAAACTAAACCATTTAAAGCATTTTTTTTCTTCACATGAAGAAACTGCAGATAAAACATCCCTCATACTTTCACAGTTTGTTAGAATAAACTTAAACATATGAGCCTGACAATTTACAATTCTGAAAATCAAAGTTGCAGAAGCATATACTTTTTCTCATACGTATTAATTATTTTACCCTCATCATCAAAACGTGTAGAATTGGAATTAACTACATGTTTAGCAGCAGTAGGATTATCTAGAGCTATAGCTACTGGATCAAGTTTAGGATGAGTGTATAATACCTTTAAGGACTGAGGAACTTTATACACTATATCTGCCATTTTAGGGGTAGCACGCTGACTAGCAGGAAAATTACAGAGAGCGACACACATATCCTGCAATGCTGATGACCCTTGAGGAATGGGTGAAGGTTCTGGAAATTCCATTTGTAAAAGCTCATAGTATTTTCTGAGGGACTGAGAAACCTCAGTGTTCTAACACTGAAAACACTGCACATTCTTGAAAGAGTCTCAGAGAAAGAGAACTCCCCATCAGTTGCTTGAATTAGATCCTGAACCACATTTAGTAAACTACTCCTGTCTAGAGAAATTTGAGCAGGAGCATGTTTAGTTTTCTATTTTTCTTTGACAGGAAAAATGGGGTCGACAGATTTGTTTATGGCGCAGCAGCTTCCCCAGGAATGGGCACAACATTCTGACTAAGTAGGGAAGACTTTCCTGTTACCTCTCCCAGGATCAACAAGAGAGGTGTCCCCTTGCCCACTTAGGTGACCCTAATAGCTGTGGGGATGTGGCTAACCTATGGTACATACTGATTGTAGGTTTTGCGCCACACAGATCCAAGTTAAAAGCTGAGTAGTCTGAGGAACCAACTTTTGTCACAGCAGTCACCCACTTGTGAATGAGGCAAATTGCCAGCCTGCTGTAGTGGCAAAGGCTGTTTGCTTAGCTTTTTCTTTTTTGTGGCTGACAGAAGGACCATCGTTGGGATCAACAGTTTGTTCCATGGTCAAGTCAAAAATAGTGCCTCTTTCCCAGGAAAAACAAGCAAGAAAAGACAGTAAAAATGTAGTCTTTAAAAGTCACTTTTTCAGACAAAAACAGTAAAAAGTGATTTAAAACTCTTTGCCAGCCCCCAAAAGTAAAATAAACACAATTCATCCACAGAAAAGGTGTTTTTTTAAATACTTTAAACTGACAGGAAAAAGAGCACTTGTTTAAAAGTACAATGCAGTCTCATGACAATCTGTGCAAAGATAAAATCCTAGCTTTAAAACAGCTTTCCTGAAGAGAAAAGTATTAATAACCAACAAAAATAATTAAATGAAAATGTTTTTCCTAAAGGGAACTTAACTGCCTAGCAATGGAATAATGCAAGTCGACCATCAAACCTCAAAAGCCCCAAAGGAGCATATTCTTTGGCAGCAATATAGCTCTGAAGGGCTTGGCATCATATTTGCCTTTTATTCAGCATAGCTTGAACTGTTTGACATTTTCAAAGCATACAAGTTGCCGTGAAGCTTTGGAAGTGGTTTGACTGTTGTTTCCTTGGCATGATATAACCTATTTAGCTTAGGCTACTGCAGTAGTCATCAATATGATGAACACCAGATGCAACCCATTTTACCACTCTACCTGAAACTCCTGTCACCATGGTTGAGTACTCATTTGTTGGGAACCAGTGATGGCTAGGTCACCCTGCTGAGAGCTAACTATAAAGACAATGCACCCAGAGGGGGTGCCTTGCAAAAGATGGGTGCCATGCCTCAGTATATTCATTGGAGAAAGGGGTAGGTTATCCTTTTATGGTAAAGGAATCCCTCTTGTTAGGCTTGGCAGAGGATTAGACCTGCCATTAACCTGCAGTACTTTGATTCAGTTGAGCTGTGACCTCTATTTGCTGAATAGTCAAAATAACCATGCTTGCAGAAAGCAAACTAAATAAACTGAAACATTTTCAACAGTCCTGCCTCTACTCAATTCAGTCATCCTACTAATTAAGGATTTGATTAGTTGCTGAATAAAAAATACAAAATCAGACTCAGATGGAGCATACATTATTTCATGTATAAACTCTTCTGAAAGATTCTGACTTTGTCAGCAAGCATATCTCTTATATTGCTACTGAAAATGCAGCATTTCTAGTTGTAGAAAATAACTTCCTCTAAGTCCCTTTCTAAAGCATATTTTGACACAAATGAAAACAAAAATACGATGTTTGACATAAACTGACTTTCTGCTCAGCAGGTAATGAAGCAGCAACTCC
Source organism: Protopterus annectens (assembly GCF_019279795.1). Lineage (NCBI taxonomy): Eukaryota > Metazoa > Chordata > Ceratodontiformes > Protopteridae > Protopterus > Protopterus annectens. The sequence continues at coordinate 531,592,967 of NC_056739.1, read as the reverse complement.
TGGAAATAAATTTACATGTACATCACTGGTAGAAAAAATACTTTGACCACTATTGTGCTGGACTGAGCCAGCTTGCTTCCCTAATATGCTAGGCAATTGTTTAGTCTATCTGAAGGGACTGGATGTGAAGAAGTCCAAGTCTTTTTACTAGAAGAGGTCACTGAAAAAGCAGAATCAGAGTCCCAGACAATAAGGCTTACAGGCCCCATGCATTTTCAGACATAACCCACAATTTTTTTTGTTTGTTTTTTTTTTTGATGTATAACACTCCTAGGAAGACTACAAAAGTAGAGAATTACAATCTTTCTTAAAATTCCACCAGTGATGAGACCAATGGAAGAAAGGTCTTAACAGCCGGGGACCAAAAGATCGAAATGCCTGCTGAATTTAGGAGCAATCAAACAGACTCTGACACTGGATCCACAACCAAGTCAGGATCCAAGGAAGATATAATGGAGAGGGTAGTATTGGTGGTAATCATAACCCAAGTATGCACCCTGTAATCAACTGTCCAAACAATGGGACAAAACAGTCAGAGACTTTTGCTGAAATACAAGACCAGTTTAAAGTCTTCCTTATTTTTTTTTTTTTTTTGCATACTCAACTGTAGTGGAAGAATCTCCAGGGGAAAATGCATCAATACTGAGAGCAGGGTCTGTGCCCCCGACTCCTTAACATCTAAAGACTTTGGTTCACACATACGTTAAGCAGACAATGGTACAGCTCTAGAGTATGTGACTGACTCTCATGTCACACAACAGTTATGGTAACTTACCCAACACCAGTGGATCTGGAGGTAAAAGAAGGTCAGTGGTCTGATAGTTTGGCCATACCAAGGGCTGCTCAGAGTCACAAGACATAGACTGAGGCATATTTTGTGATTTTATTACTATAAGTTTTACATGCATAAGGGGTAGATAGTGTGGGAGTTTTACCATATCAGAGTCCATTAAATCAGGGAACCTATATAAGTAACTACACTCCCCCAAGACCTAGTTACTCTTGAGAATACAGACATCTCTGCAGTTACCAAGACATGGTTAAAAGCGGCAGACAGTAACCTAGCAGTGCAATGTTTCAATTCCTTCCACACTTTTAGACCATGAGCTACACAGACAAGGGCTAAAGGTCGATGTGTCTCAATATGCATCAATAACAAGTATACCTCTTGGATGGTCAAATAGCATGACGTGTTCCTCCATATGCAGATCATCATAGATAAGATTCCCTACTATATTCTAGCCAGCTATAGGTCACACACCATGTCCCAAGAAGCTCACAATGCATACTTGGACCTACTAGAAGCACTTTCCTTCCAACTTAACACTCTACTCATGGGAGGCTTTAATTACCCCTCTATAGACTGGGAATCCTACATATCCTGAAATCTAGAGGCACAGAGATTTCCAGCCTGCCCACTAGAGGCTCCAAGATGCTGGACATCATGCTCCAGTAGAGGAGACTGCTGACCCCCCCCCCCCCTCGCAATGTTTCATCCTCCCTGGGAAATTCCAACCATAAAGCTGTCTCCTTTGAAATCAAAATCAACTCCATCATTAAAACTAGTAACAGTTAGGCACTATTTTAAGGCATAGTACCTTTTGGTAATTGATGGTTTGTCAAATTTCAATGCCCCTCCAAACCCTGACAACACAGCAGCCTAAGGTGAATTGTTCACAGAAACTCACTACAGTCATGTCAGTAGCTGCGTAGAGTCTGCTGTACCTACCAGAAGTACTCCCTGACTAGCCTCAGAAACCAACTGTCCTGATGGCATCCCAAATTAAGCAGGATAAACAATAAAAAGAATAAAAATATGGTAAAAATCAGGAAGGGTAATTCCCTTAAAGATAAAAACTCTGTCATCAGTCAATAGGCAAGTAAGAGAGATTTATGCCAAGCAAAGTCCAATTTGAGGCTAATAATGCCTAACAGGTGAAAGATAACCTTAAGGTTTTCTACAGCTATGTCAGAAACTTCAAAGGCATCCTACAGCAAAGTGCTGAACTGGTGGTCAATGGTACCACATTCACCGAGCCTGTTAGCAGACAGAGTCAGTCTCAACTTTACTCCCTTTTCACCCTAAATATCCCTGCCAAAATGCCCTCAAACATAAGCCTTCCAACTATAACTAAGGAGCATATACTGTCTGCACACACTAAAGTCAGGAACACAGCCTTAGTGGGCCCTGATAATATGACAGGATGCCTCCTGAATAGTCTAAAATATGACTTCTTAGAACCCCTGGAGTCATTATTTAACTATACTCTTAAAACAAGCTTTGTGCCACATGAGTGGAAGACTGACAGTCACCCCCCTTCATAAGAGAGGACCATCAGTGGATTCTGTAAACTACAGACCCATTAATCTGGCTAGTCTTATTTGCAAAGCCATGGAAAGAATTAGCAACACCACGACAAGAGACCTCCAGACACTGGATCCATCCCAGGTTGACTTTGTCAAAGAAGGTCATGCTTACTGAATCTGGTGGACGTCTTTGAAAAGGTCACTAAGTCAATGGATGCGAGAGAGATGGTGCATACCACCTACCAAGATCGGGCTAAGGCAGTTGATATAATATCCCAATCAGATATTGTCAACAGTCTTATGGAACTAGGTATCAACCCCTTTATAACATGTTAAATAGCTAGCTGACTCACTGAAAGGACCTAGGAGGGTAAAATTGGTGAGGCCACCTCCACAAAGAGGCTAGTCACCAGTGTAGTTCCCCAGGATTCTATGCAAGACCCACTCTTCTTTGGCATCTACTTTTCAGATGTAAAAGCCAATGTCAAAGGCCTAACCAGGTTTGCAGATTATTACAAACTTGGAGCAGTCAGTGAATCCTCCCCAGATGAGAACACACTTCAAGAACATCTAATACATACAAATGCTTGATGCCAAAGCCATGGCTTAAAACTCAGTACCAAGAAATGCATTATAATACCTTTTTTAAGTCTGCCACCCTGGGTAACTATGTCATCAATAAAACACCCTTAGAAGGTGATTCACTAGTCAGGGATCTGGGGATTCATGTAGTCAATAACCTAGCCTTTGACCAACATGTGTCCTTCTATACTGCACAACTTATATGCAAGGATGTGACATCTAGGTCTGTTGCAGTCATCACACCATTGTACTTGGCCCTCATCAGACCCACCATTGAGTATAATGCTTTCTTTGGTATGTACCTGACTAGATGCATGCAGCAACTAGAACATTCACAAAAGTTCCTTTCAGAAAGAATGCAGGGGGTAAACACAATGTCCTGCACTGATTGCCTCAGAGCCCTGTCTCTTTATTTGACATCATACAGACTTATCTGAGAGCTGATCTTGCCTGGCATACAAAGCATACCTGGACCCTGTTTAGATGAACCTTTTGCAGATTCACAAAACAAACGGCATCGGAACTACTAGATTGTAAAAAGACCTACATTTTGCTTGTGACATGGATAGGACATGTGGGAGAGACTGATATGTTTCTCAGATAATTCCCAATCTCTGGAACAGGCTCCCCATCCATGTGAAGTAGAGTTCCTCTCTATCCCTGTTTAAGCACTACTTAGACCAATGAATGGGTAATCGGAAATTCAGCCCCAAGTATGGCTCTTATGTCCCTGATGGACAGAGTCAGTCTGTAAATCACCCCTATATAAATTAAAAATGTGGGTCACATTTAGGTTGCACAACTAGGACTATAAGGGTACTAGTGGTTGTTAGCCTAGTATACACCTATGAACATATAACCCTTTTTTTGTTGTGATGGAGCACTGAGGATCACAGCTGTCAGTCTCAGACATAAGCTATCATAATTGTTTGGTTCATAAAATACATACTGCAAAAGCTATACTTTTGTTAGCTTACTAAGTGACTTAAAGTAGTCTGCTCTTATTTGTTTACAGTTTTGCAGAATATCTCTTGAGTTTGCCTCATTGTTTTTTCCCTGCTCTGTCATTGAGCAAGTCACTTAACCAGACAGTGCTTTGGGACAACTGAAATTTTGGAATAGGCTTCTTAATGGTCGCCTGGACTGCAAACTACTGTCCATGAACCAGAGGAGTTAAGATGTAAAGGGAGGAAACTGATTGTAGTAAAGTGAAGCATCATCATATGAACCATGTGATCCTTATTTCCCTTGTTCTATTGAATGTTGACTGTATGTTTATTATTTAGGTGTGAATAAATCTGACAACATAAAGTCTACGAGTTTGTCTATCAATTACTGCAGATGAGTACAGCTATGAACTGCTGAAGAGATACTTCCTATAGTACATGGTTTGATTCCTTCAGACTTCATTTGTCTTTTATGTGACACTGCCAAATTACTAGACAGTACATGTGGACTGCTCCTGAAAAGAGATACCTGTGTCCAGTGGGCTGTTGCAGGCTGTTAGCAAATGCATTACACATTTGTCTTATGAATTCCTGCACCCTTCGCCTAGAAGCTAATTAGTACCTCACTGTATGCCATTTAAGTATGAATCTCAGCACGACTCTGGTAGTGTAATTGGCTGACAGATTCATTTTCACTAAATGTGAGTTTCAAGTGAAGAGATGTTTAATGTTTCTCATGCTATGTCTGTTTTCAGTATGAGAATGTTTTGTTTAGAAAATGTCTGTCTGTTTTTTTTCTGTAAAATCTGAAATAAGTTTTAAATGAAATCTAAACCTCTGCTATAATTGTAAAAGTAAAGAAGAAAATAATATATACACTGACAGGTTTGAATAGTGTTTATGGTAATTAGTGAGAGACAGACAAGTAATGAGATACTGCTACTGGGGAGGCCTGATTCATTAACCTGCAAAGGGCTCCATTTGTTCCCAGTCTAGCTTTGTTGACTTTGGATGTTTATGCTGCAACAAGGTTAGACCTGTACTGAGTGATATCAGTTAGGATAGCTATTTTTGATGACAAAAAAGACATAGGAGGACAAATACGAGATATAAGCATCCTCTACAAGGATGTAAACCATCCCACCACCCCCCACAAATTGTTGTATACAATAATATTTCTGTATGGCTTTTACGTTAACTCAAAAGCTGCTACTACAGAATCTATATTTTTAATTATTTAGCTTTAGTCTTTCCACTAAAGAATTAATTAATTTTTTAGGCCTGGATAGTGTAATACAGTTTGAACATGCTGCATTTCAGTAGTCTAAACATGCTGCATTTTATTAATATAATGCTTGGAATACGTTCTTTACAGCCTCCATCAACTGCACAGGGGTTGGCATTTGTCGGGTTACACAGTCTGCTTTATTTGGCATAGTGATTAGAACCATTCAGTTTGTATTATTATTGTATATTACTGTGATACAGTATTCTCTACAAGACTGGATTGTAAGTATTTCACCATTTAGTTAAAAACTATTGTTCTGGCAGAAGACTAAGCTCCAATGTATTAACAACCTGTTTTTTTTTTTTTTTTTTGGCAGAGGTTTGAATCTTACCATCTTCATTTACCTGTTGTTGTCATTGTTTACCAGCCACTCAGTATTGCACAGCTGATTGAGTTCAGAAAATGTTAACTAACTTTTTAATATAACTTACGCAGTTTAATCTTCAAGAGCAACAGATATTGCATGTATAGATGAAAGACTGAAATGCAAAGTTGTTTTCCCTTGAAAAACTAGTATTCAGCTTATTGTACATGGTATAATCCTATACTGTGACCAGAAAATAAAGTACTGCAAAGCTGAAATTTCTTTCCTTTGTTAAAGATGCACAAAAATAGGCAAGATACATAATACAAGCATTGATAAAAAAGACAGAAGAATGAATAAAATAACCCAACGTGTTTCTATTCTGAGCTCAAGAGATCATAGTTGCCAGAAGGAGATAGTCTTCTCTGAGATCCTTTGCTTGCAGTGGCACATGAAAAAACTAAGGGTCGTTGTCTCTGATTGTAAAGGACTATCCTGCTCTAACAGCTGATTGGTTCTTCACAGCCATAGACAAGCAGGGGGAGGAGCATAAAGCTTTGAAAGATTACAAGATGGAGAGTAGTAGGGTACTACTACGCATATGCCATAAGGCAGTGTGTTTGCTGAACATCTTTGAAAACATTAACCTTTTTTAAATCATAGGTTGATAGGAAGGATTCTGCTTATGAGACAGAGGATGTAGTTTTTTCAATTGATCTTTCAACCAAATTTCTAAGAATATATATGCAAAGTGTAGTGGTTAAAGCCATGCATACAATGCTGAAAAAAACTTCCATGTATTACATGCCAATCCCTTCTCTTTTATTTCAACTTTCAATAAGGTCTCAATAGTAAAGAAAAAAGAAAGTAGAGAAAAAAAGTTGGGGACGCAGCATGATGCTGGAAAACAACCTTCCTTATTTTATCCAAGGTCCATACTTAGTCTCATATCCATTGTAAACTAGCTCAGAATTTTCAGAATAAGTAACTGACATCTACCTCCATAGTGCAGATGAATGAAGCTCTGAATGCAGCTCAGATTACCCATTTGTTTAGTAGTGCTGGAGCCAGAGGGGATGATGTGTATGAGAAACTGTTTCTAGCTTGCTCATCCTTGGAAGAGGAAGGCAGCAAATAGGAAGAGCACTGAGTGTTAGACCCATTGAGTACAAGACCACAGAGCTGACTCTGTTATTTGGTGTACAATGGTCTATATTAGTTCGCCGAAATGGTATTCTGGCAAACACCTATTCAGCGACCCGTAATCAGCGAAAATTGTGTCATCAATTCACTGAATTTACTATGGGCAATGTAATAGTTGCCTGAAGCACAACAGATCAACTTTTACTTGACTTGAACCCACCCAAGGGGGGGGCTTCACCCGCCACACCCCCACACCTCCCCTAATTATTCACACCAACTCTGAGATCACACTACAGTGGAGAAAAGGGCAAAGTCCTTTAGTTGTTGATTGTGCTTCGGGCAACTATTTTGTTGCCCTTAGTGTATTCAGAAAATTGCTGAAGTGATTTTCACTGATTATGGGTTGTTGAATAGGTGTTCGCCAGAATACCATTTTGGCGACCTAATATAGAACTGGCGTACAATGCTTAGCAACCAGGAAGTGACATGTATGATAAAGCAAGCACATCTTTCCAATGTCAGACAGCAGCACTGTGGAGCTCAAGGGAAACAACAAGAAGAGATGTCCAAGTGTAAGCTAAGCGACATGACCTACTTAGTGGCCTACATCCTATCACCTAACAGTCACTACTGTAAAAACTGACTGGGAAAATTTGGCATCCTGGACCAGAATTAATGGGCTGTAGGGGGGATGCTGGGCTGTCACCTCTCTTGTACAAACTATCTTATTGGGTACTGATAATGTAGCCAATGGTCAAGGTTCTTTGGAGAAGGGGAAATAAGTGACTGGCATTGTATGTTTCATAGCACTCTTCAACCTTTCAAGACCACATCTTAGGAATATAACAAACTGTGTCTGTCATACTTAACAATATTCCATTTACATTACACAGACAAGCTTGTAGGTATTAAATCTTCCCAGCCTGACAGTCCACATCATGCCTATGTTACTGCCCAGCAAATGGCCCAGTTCCCCTATCAAAATAATCAACAAGGAAAGATTAAAGACTCATTATTAAAAAAACAATAGGTACAACTTCACAAGTCTTCCTAAAGTGAAACTATTATAATTAAAAATATATTCTTAATCCTTCCTACCATAAAGAGCACACAAACATATTTACCAAACTGTCCTAGAAACTCTTGTGACACTAGTAAATTGAATTTATGAAACTAAAACTAGAAGAAGAAACATTATTATTATGGCTTATCGTTAGTGGCATCACTAAAAGAGTTGATTCGCACTGAGAACATTTTGGTTCTGCTCACAGATCAATACATAGTAAGTGCCTACTGTCTCCAATACCAAAAAAGAAGAGAAAGAAAAAAGTGGCGGTGTTAGCATGAAACTGGCATAATATCTAGTGGTTGATATAAATTTTTATATTTTAGTCTCCAAAACCGATGGAAAAAAACTGTTTGCAGGCTTTCATCTTAGCAGATAACAATGCCATTCATAAGGCTCTCTTATTATTAGTTGCATTTATAAAGTTTTCCCTCTTTAGAAAATTAGAAAAATGTACACTCAGCCCTTATACACACATAATGTATTGGCATATAATTCATGCACACACTTGTAATGACAATTCACTCCTTAACTCCCATTGTTTAATAATGTTTTCATAAGTCCCAACCAGTATTAATGTACATTTACAATTTGCAACACTTAAGACACATTTTCAACCTGCACTGACAAATAAAAATGTTTGTTCACTCTAATCATATGCCATTTGGTTTGGTGAATCATATTGCTTGTTTATCTAACCATCAGGTAAGGTGGTAGAATGGATGACTACTTATAACCTTTCATTTTAACAAACAATACTCCACATTTAGGAATTTATCCACCTGAAGATTATAAGTAACATTTTTCTTCTACTTTCTGTCCAGTCACTCATGCCAGGTTATCTCAAGTTACACAAAATTATACAAGTCTGTAATAACACTTATATATATATATATATATATATATATATATATATATATATATATATAAAACATAAATACATTTAACCATATACTACACACGCGCACACACACACACACACACACACACACACACACACATATATATATATATATATATATATATATATATATTTTTTTTTTTTTTTTTCATACATTACAACACTTACATATAATGGGAATATTCTTATACACCTTTACCATAGCATGCACATTTTCTATTAGAAGGGCACATTTCTATCATACCTTAATTTGTTATAACAACTGTGTTGTATAAACAGACTATTATCCAACATTTACTTCATCAAAAACAATATACATTAGTTCTAGCCATCTTCCATTATAACTTGAGTAATAATCATCATTTTTCTTCAGCTTTATGAAAGACCATCAACTCTTTATAACCTTCATTTTAACCTTCACAATATAACTCCTTAAGGGTCTGTTTTTGTCATTTACACACATGACAAATTTATCCTCCAGCAAGATAATGAAAGTTTTTACTCACTCCTTTACTAAGTAAAATATATAAAATATTTTAAAGTTACAAATGCCTATTTTAAAAGACAACTTTAGTCTTCTAATTATAGGTATTGAAAACAATTTATGTGTCCCTGTTGTTTCAACTTGCTTTTTTTATACACTGTCAGTTTGTAAGTCATGCACATATATCTATAAACGATCAAATGTTGTACCCATCAGCTGACATACAAACATTTTTCATAGTTCATACTATCATAACTAATCACTACGTTTGCTGCTCCCATAGTCCATTCTAAGACTATCTTATTTTCCTCCTAAAGGTGAAAATCAAAGTCTGTGTTAGGTGTGTGTGAGTTAATCAACTTAACCATTAATGCCAACACCCACCATTTTTTACAATATATATCTGTGGTAGGATAGAAATATGTCTTGTTCAGCAGATAACTCTTGTTACTCTAAATAGAAGTGGTATCTTTCAGCTTGAATATACCAATTGCCACAGTAGAAAAATGTTTTTCATTAAAATTCTCTGATGTAGTAATGTTTTTTTCAGATAATCGCAGAACTTTGGCAGAACATCTTTTCTGCACTCAGATACTTAAAGACTTAAGACTCAAAGACTGAGCTATCCAACAGGAAGGTTAATCCCAAATAAATAACTGTTACCAAAATCATAGAATAAAACTAAATGCCAAAAAATGCATTATTGTATCCTTTGGGAAGTCATCTACTCAGGGGAACAATCATTTTGAAAATACACCCCTAAGAGCTGACCCAATTGTTCATAGTTTGGGAACTTACAAGTGACCTATCGTAATACCTATTATGTGTCCATTCTTGTAAGAAAGTCTTTCTTTATTGCATAGCATATAAACAATGGCAATGTGTCTAGATCTAGAGATGTCATTGACTCCCTTTACTCAGCAATCATTAGGCCAATCTTTTAGTATAATGCCCCCTGTGACGCCCGTGCCCTGGCCCAGCAGTCAAGGAGCCTCAGTCCTCACCATTAACACCAGAGAGGGCATCTCATATATGAGGAAAGGATAACAAACACACACAGTAAAGTGCAATTTCCCTCAAGAGCACACAGAGATCACAGTCAGTCCACGGCTGGTTGCTCCCTTGCTCCACAGGTCCCCAGTAAGACTCCCCACTGGCACAGCTATAGGGTCCAGATCTCAGCCTAGCTGGCAGCTAATCTCCATTACCTTCTCTGTCCAACCAGTGCTTCACACCCCCCTGGAATATATCCATCCAGAAAACTACAGTTGTGTAAATTGAACTCATCAAAACAGTAGATGCTCCAATGATCACTGCTGCAGTAGCCTTAGCTATATGAGTAGATTACCATAGCTAACTATATTTGAGAGGTGGAAGTAAAAGGGAATACTTCTAGAATTCATCTTTTTTCGAAAAGCACAGATGAAGCCCAGGACCTGGTACAATGGGACTTGACTCTGGCTGGAATAGTTTTGCTGTGGTGACTATTGCAAAAAGTCTGAGACAACAATTTGGAAAATAGTCAGGTTACCCCTTCTTCTTACATTCTCAAGAAATGAACATTTTATCAACAGATCTGAAAGATTTAGTTTGGTCAATATAGTACCTGTGTTGTCTGTAGACATCTAATATATGGAGTATCCTTTCTCCCTCATTTTAGGTTTAGGAGACAAAATGGGGAGATGGATAGATTTGTTTAAAGTGAACACAGACATCACTTTATGCATAAAAGAAGGATTAGTTCTCAAAGAAACCCTGTCCTTGTAGAAAATGAGATTGGTTGACTCACTGTTAAGAGCTTGCAATTCAGATGACATTCTTGCAAAGGTCAGAGCAATCAGTAAAACTGTTTTCTATGTAAAGAACCTCAAGTCAGCCAGATTTGCTGGTTCAAATGGAGCAAGTGTTAGTTCCTCTAACAAAAAAAATTAAGATCCCAAGGAAGGGCCACAGGTTTTCTAGGAGGCCTCTTATGATGCAAAACTCCCTTCAAGTATGTTTTGGCATAAGACTGTATTGAAGAGGAGGATCCATTGCCAGCCATGCTGAAATGGCTGGCAAATGAACCTTGATAGAGGAATAAGAAAGGATATCGGATAGTAAATCACACAAATAGTGTAAAACCAGAGAACAACAAAGCCTGAATGGGTGCTTGTTGTGTTGATGTCACCAACTAGAAAACTTTTTCCATTTGCTAATATATGATTTTTAGTAGCAGTCTTTCTTGACTCAATTGATAACTGCTGCACATCCTCAGAAAACAAGTGCCTAAAAGGAATTAAGAGCCTACCATCCAAGCAGTCTAGTGAAGATGACTGATGTCAGGGTATATCAAACACTCCTGGTCTTGTGCAAGTAGAACCAGTCTGTGAGAAAGCTTGTGGTAATTGCTCCTGGCAATTTCTAAAAGGAGGGAGAACCACGGTTGCCTGGCTCAGAAGGAAATCACCACAATGATCTTGGGGGATTCCATTTGAATCTTCAGAAGTACCCTAGGTATTAGTGAAAAGGGTTGAAAGGCATACAGGAACATTCATGTCCAAAGAAAAGAAAAGGCATCTGTCTTCCAGGCCTTCTTGCAGGTAGTCATGAAAAATAATTTTGCCAGTTGATTGCTTAGAGAAGACTTGAGGAAGTTCCCAAAGACGTTATCAAATCTTGGACAATCTTCTGATCTATTTTACATTTGTGAGGGTCTGTCCTGGTCCTGCTTAGCTTGTCTGCATGCAATTTTCTTTGACTGAATGAAGAATGCCTGTAGAGATAGACTGTGCTTTGAAGCTATATCTCAAGCTAATATGGCTTGACTGCAAAGGGGATACAACCTGGTTCCCCCTTGCTTGCTGATGCACTACTTGACTGTGGTGTTGTCTGTAACAACTTAAAGAGGTCCCAAGGTACCAAAGATGGTTCAGAGAGTTGAGTGCCTTGATAAGGGCAAGCATCTCCTTGATATTTCTGTGATTGCATCTGTCCTCTGTATCACATACCTTCTACACTTTTATCCCCCCTGAAACTGCTCCCCAAGAAGAGTCTGTGATGACTGACTGCTTTGGAGCAGGAAGAGAGAAGGGTACACCTGGATTTAAGGATATTTATTGTTTCCACCAAAAGATCTCTCTTCTGAGAAACCCCAGCACTGGAACTTGAAAAGGTAAAGGATGTTGATTTTGGGACCAAAGAGATTTCAGATACCACTGTATCTTTCTTATGTGCAGTCTTGCCAGGGGTATCATGGCAATCTAAGATGCCATAAAACCCAAAATCATGAAGTAGTCCCTAGCAGTGACTATAGTCGGAGTTGAAAACCTTAGAAATAGATCTAAATAAAGATATACTTTTTCATCAACTTACTATAACCCAAATGATACTCCACCACCCTAACAATACCCCTATTCTTACTAATCTGACTACCCCATACAATCACCTTACAACTCTTCGCTTAGCCAATAGGCTCCTAGTCTCCACTATTAAATCTAACAACAAAGCTGGGGACTCACTTTTCACAAACACAGTGGGAAAAGCCTGGAATCTGCTACCAAGTGAACTGTCTTCGCTCTCCTCCACACATCTTTTTAAAAATCATCTCAAAGAACATCTTAAAACTCACTGGTTGTGTCCCTGTACTAACCCTGACTGATTATCCACTCCTGCTCTCCTTTTATTTCACTTCTCTACTGAAGTATATTGCTCAAACCTTTCTCTGTCCGACACTACTGAACTATGTTGCCTGCCTGTTCTCACAATTAAGCTAACCTCTATCTATTCCTCTGTAAAAAAAAAAAAAAAAAAAAATTCCATATTATTCTATATTTTATGTTAGCTCTCTCCTCACCAAATAATCTCTGCACACTTTTATCCTCTCTTTCTCTCAATTTATGGTTATTATCTGCACTATAGTATGCAGCTTAATATTTTGTATTTCATATTAATATTGTTGATGATAGTTTTGCCTATACTTGGAGCTTTTCTCCCCGGGCCTCTACTGAAAATGGACATGTATCCAGTTAGACTAGCCTGGTCAACAAATGTAAATAAATAAAAATAAATAAATAAATGCAGAAGTAAAGCTCTTTGACCTGAGGAACACAATCCTGTGTGAGGGAATCAAAAAAGACTTTTGAATGTTTTCCTGGAAAACCTAGTATGTGCAAGAGATCTCACTTAAGAAAAAGATTACTGACATTTTAAAAAAGACTCTGCAAAAATAAGCGAGTCATCTAAATATGGCCACATGCGAATAGTCTGTAGGCTACAATGAGCTATAATCAGAGCTTGACACTTTAAGAACACTCTTGGTGTATTTAATAGTCCAAAGGGTAAGCTAGAAAACTTATAATGTGATCCAGACACCCAGAACCTTAAGAAACCTCTGAAGTCTGGCTGAATAGGGAAGTGATGATAACCATCACTTAATGTTACCAGGAAACTTGAAAGAGGAAGAAGAGGTAACGGCTGTGAAGTGGCAACAGTTAGAATGTGGGTCTTATCACCAACAGGTTTAGGAAAGAAACATCTAGAACTGTTTTCCAAATAGTTTATTTCTTTGACACCAGGAACATCCTTGAATAAAACCCCTTCCCCACCAGAGAAGGAGGGACTGGTTCTATCACTCCTTGGGACTGTCTGTGATGAAGAACAGGTGGAAACAAAAGAGTCTGATCTGTAGAAAGAGGAATGAACCCCAGAATTTCCTCCCACTTCCATATGTAACTTGAATGATTTTCAGAACCCATTTGCCTGAAACAATCTTTTGGCAAAGAGAAAATAGAGATACACTTTCTGGAAGAGAAAAGTGGCAAGGGTAGGAGAGGGTTACAAGGTCTCTTGAATAGTCATTCAAGCTTGTCGGACTGTCCTTGGTTCTGGGAGGCTCAAACTTCTTTGTGGAACCCACTTGCCATTTCATCTTAAACATCTGTTTACCTGAATTCTGTTGAAGCTGTTTATTCTGGGTTTTTTTGTCAAAGTTAGATGAGGAGAAAGAAAATCCCTTGAACAATTTGGAAAATGATGTCTGAAAAATCTTTGATTCTCTGGATCAGCTTACTCCTCTCATCACACTTCTGATCACATCTGCAGCAGAGGGGCCCATCTCCATTCAAGGGAGAATTTAAACTCTCATTTTTATATCATCTGGGAGGTTCTGAGAATGCAGCCAAGCAAACCTCTTTAAAATAGTACATGTGGCCATAGCCCTGGAAGATGTATCAACAGAGTCATACACACATTGTATACAATCAGTGGTGACCTATGCAATAGAAGAAAATAAGTTATTTAAAGCATTTTTTTTCAGAAGAAGAAACTTTAGATAAAACATTTCTCATACTTTCACAGTTTGTCAGAACAAACTTTAACATAACAAGCCTGACAATTCAAAATTAGGAAAATCAAAGTTGCAGAAGTATATACTTTTTCCCCATACCTAGCAATAATCATTCCATCCTTATTAGAAAAAGTAGGATTGGAATTAACTAAATGTTTAGCAGCAGTGGAATCTGCTAAGGCTATAGATGCTGAGTGAGGACTGGGAATTGTTTATAAAAATTTAGAAGACAGCTGGTTGACTATCAGGAAAATTGCACACAGTAAGACACACATCCTCTAAAGCAGATAGGACAGAAGGAATGGGTTTAGGTTCAAGAAAATCCTTCTGTAAAAATTCATGGTATTTTCTGAGGGACTGAGAAACCTCAGTGTTCTCTCACTGAAAGAAACTGTGGCATTCTAGCAATAATCTCAGAGAAAAATAAACCCCCCGCAGGGAGAGTCAGAAACTAAGCTCTTCTCTGAGTATGAATCAAAAATCTGAGGACAAAACCTGAACACGTCCCTGCATCTTCCTATATCCTGAATTAAACCCCTGCGCCAGACCCAGAAAACTACTCCTATCCAAAGAAATTTGATGAGGAATAGATACAATCTTCGTTTTTTCTTTTTCTTTTTGACAGGAAAAATGGAACCACCCGTGTTGCTAATGGCAGCAGCTGCTTTCCCTGGGATGGGCACAGCATTCTGATTTAACGCAAAACATTTCCTGTTCCGTCTCCCAGGACTGACAAGAGTGGCTCCCCATTGCCCTTGGTATGGGTACAACCAATCTGTAACCAAATGGGGTAGGTTAATTTGAGCACAAAAGGGGAAATTGTCTAGGCTTGAAAAGGGCACCTAGTCTCGATACTTAACTAAGAAACTATGAACAGTAAAATACTAAAGTTTTAAGGATATGCCAAGCAAATCTTTTAATCATTTCAATGTGTAAGCAGGACATGTGGTCTCAAAAGGATGGTAGATGAGACCTGCTTGGCATTTGCAAAGTATTTTGTACAATACCACATAAAAAACTACCTAATAAATTAAAGAGATTTAGAGCAGGACCTAAGGAAGTAGTACGGATACAATGCTGACAAGACAAAAAATTGCTGATGCTTTCCTGAAACAGAGTACAGTCAGATAAAATAATGATAAATTGAGGCTAGTCATTTTTATTACATTTATGAATAACCTTGCAAATTGCCTGTTAGATAGTCATTTTGCAAGAACTAGTCATTTTGTAGATCCCACAAAGTTCTGCAAGAGCTTGATACAAAAAAGGTATAGAAAGGGGTTATGTCATCTAATGGGTTTTAGAAATGAAGAAATCACAGTATTCATTCTTATTTAAGATGACTAGAGAAATATTCTATATGCCACAGTATGTTTAATATAAATTTATAATGCTGTGCAGAAGGATATAGCACAGGAAAATAAATACTAAAGTTTTGTGCTTACAATAATGACAGATCCATGTTATCTCATTTTTAACTGGTTCAACGTTTGGATTGTTGATCTGATTGGATCTGACCTCAGCATCTTCTTCTAGAGTTTTGGATCTGAGGCTCTGGCTGCTCCCTTAACTATAATTTCCTTCCCTCCTCTTAGTTACCTCAGATCAAATTTGCTTATTTTATCTAATTTATAGATCTATTCCTGAAAACCATGGAAACCTGCAGATGTCAATATTAATACACTTGCTAATACCCTAGTAAGAATCAAAGGAATTGTTTGAATAGACCACATCTCAGTCAAGGTCTGTTTGAGCACCAGAAGATATCCCATACCATTTTTCTTAATCCCTTCTCAGCCCAGCAAGCCACTGACAATTTGAAAGTGAGCAGGAGGGAGGGATGCTGAACGTGATGAAAATGAGACAACATGGACCTATCGTTATGGTAAATATAAAACTTTCATATCTGATGTTGATTTTCATCCAATTCAACATTTGGGACAGATTGTCAAGCTGTCAAAAAGACTCCTGGGTGGCATCAAGGAAGGACATATCTGCATATAGTGGAACCAAAAGATGAACATGCTCTGGTTGCACATCCAGTTTGTAATGAGATATAAATGTGTGAATCATGGACCATGTTGCTGCTGCACCATTGTCATCAATGGGAAATCTCTTCATGGACACTGTAGAGGTAGCTATTGCTCTTGTGGAATGGGCATTTGGATTTATGTGCAGGTACAAACCCTAGTCATTATAGGCAAAGGAAATGAAGTCCAACAGCCATTTAGAAATTGTGACTTTTGATATATTTCTTCCCAATTTTACTTTAGAAAAGGATACAAACAGTTGACTTAATATTCTTATATCCTTGGTATAGTGTAAGCAGAATCTGAACTGTCTGTGAACATCTAGTGTGTGCAGCAGAAATTCCCCTTTGTTTTAGAAATTGTATAAAAGAATGGCAAATCAATAGATTGATACAAGTTTGCTTCAGACGTCACCTTTGGAAGAAAAGAAGAATTTGTTCTCACAGTTACCTTGTCATTATGGAAAATTAAATACTTTTTTTGCATAATAACACTTGAAAAGCAGAAATCCATCTAGCAAATATAATTGCTACCAAAAGAAAATGGTCTTCCAAGAGAGATTCTTAATATCCACTGAGGCTGCTGGTTCAAAAGGTTTCTGAGTTAGGGTTTGAAGTATAGCAGTGACATCCCAAGTGGGGAACTGATCCCTAATTGGGGGTCTTAGCAGGAAAGTTCCCTTGAGAAAAGTTTTGAAGATTTTAAGAGAGGCAATGTAGTAGTCACTAAGCCCTGTGTGAAAATTTGAAATAGCAGCCATTTACACTTTAATAGTAGGAAAACTAGATCCTTGCAGAATAATTTCTGATTGAAAATCCAAAATTAATGGGAAATGAGAAGGAATCTAGTTTCCTTGATGAATCCCAGATAGAAAACCTTTTCCGCTTGCTTTGGTAAATATTTTTGGTTGACTTTTTTGTCAGGCAGAAATAATGTGAGCCACCAATGAGGAAAGCCTGGCATATTTGGCTATTGTCAAAACTGGAGAAACTATGCTGTCAACTTTAGGACATGCAAATCCAACAGACACAACCTGGAGGGGGTGACTCAGAAGATCCTTATTGGAATACAACACACACCCAAGTTGGGTGCATTAAATGAGGCCAAAAGAAGGGAAACCAAACCTGTTGAAGCTAGAAAGGACAATAAGGATCCTACTGGTCTTGCACCTTGTGTCTTTGTTCATAGGTTCATAGGTTGATACTAGGCTATCGGCCTTAGGGCCTATACAAGCCTAGCCATAACAATTCCCTGGCTATTTCTTCCCACACTATTTACTTCCCTGGAATCCTGTCTAACAGGGTGAACTGTGGACTAAAGCAGGTCTTGGTGACTGTTCCTTTGGAAATTAAAGCAAAGTAACTGCTGCACTTATTGTTCAGGTATGAAGCAAAAAGCTCACAGCAAGGCTGACCCCAGTGGCTGAAAATTTCCATTGCCACTATCTGGTTGAGAAACCACTCATGAGGCAATAGGATTGACCTGCTCAACTTGTCCGCTAGTACATTTGATGTCCTGGGTATGTGCATTATTATCAAAAACTGAGGGGAAGACATCAACCATTGCAATACTCTCATGGACTCCTGCCAAACTGGGTATGATTGTGTTCTCCCTTGTTTGTTGATGTAACATACCACTGACATATTGTCTGGCTGGCTGGATATCATACCCTGAAAATCCTGCAATACCAGGAGGACTGGTCTCATCTCCAAGATATAGATGTGAAGTCTGGCTTCTACAGGTGGCCAAGTACCTTGAACCATCTTCCCCTTGAGATGATCCCATCCTAGAAGGTAGGTGTCCATGGTCACTGTGGCCCAGGGAAATGATGGGCAAAAAGTCTCCCTTTTGTGACTATTGGGGAGGCTATCCATCATTTGATATGATCTCTGCAAATTTGTATAATACAAATTTTGGCATGGGCATGTATAGATTCTGTGACCATTGGACTGAAAGAGTCTACTGTAACACTCTCATGTGGTGTCTCATAAGTGAACTAAAATGATGGCAGAGGCCATCAAACCTAAAGAATGGAGAATCAACCTTACTTGAGGAAGAGAATGCTAGTTTACTTGAGAGTCTATTAGCCCTAAGAACAGCACCCTTGTCTCTGGAAGTTTGGAAATTTAAAGAACTTTGTTGATGTAGTTTCCTGTAAACTTTATCTGCTTTGTGGGATACTATTGTCCTTTTGCTTGATTTACTCTGATCCCAGGTAGATCTGTAATATGGAGTAGTAGTAGTAGTACCTGTTGTACCAGTAGATTCCTGGAAGTAGCAGTTAGGAGCCAGTCCTCTAGATATGGGAAGCCCTGGATCTCTTGGAGTCAGAAATGAGCTGCTACCACTGCCATAATCTTGGTGAACACCCAGGAGGCTGTGGTGAGACCAAAAGGCAGTGCTCTGATGTGAAAATGATTGGCCTCAGCCAGAAACAGAGAAATCTCCTGGTTTGCTTTTGGATCTTTATATGATAGTAGGCACCCTGAAGATCTATAGATCACATCCAATCATCTTTCCTCAGCAGAGGTAATATGGACTGTACTGTGACATCCAGAACTTTGTCTGTCTCACAAATTGATTGAGATGACTGAGGTCCAAAACTGGCCTGAGATCCACTGTTTTCTTTGGAACTAAAAAGAACCTGGAATAGACTCCAGATCCTAACTGGTCTGGGGGGTATTGTTGGATAACTCCTTTTTCTAGCAACTTTGAAACTTCTGTTGCTGCAGTTTCCAACTAACTGGGTAGAACATCAGGAATCTTTAACCTCTTCTTTGGAGTGTACAAAAAGGGAATGGTGTAGCTTCTAGTGATTATCCTTAGCACCCAGGAATCCAATGAAGTGTTCTGCCAGGCTAGTGGATGTAAGGTTAAGCACCTCTCTGATTACCTCCAGAGTGAGGCAATCAAGTAACCTCTCAGAACAACTGATAGGTCTTCTAAGTGAAGAGAGCATGGAAACCCTGATTATGCAGTCTGCCTCTGATCCTGGGGTGACATTCATTTGAGTTACCTCTCTCTCTATCGGGGGGGAGGGGGGTCTATCTCCAAGAGTGTCTCTGTGAGACCCTGTGATTTTCTGAACCACATCTTCTTACTTCCCTTTTGATTACTGGAATACAACCTCTGAGGAATGGAAACATGGATTCCTATGGCAGACAGGGTTGAACCATCATTCTGACTCCTTTTACACATTTCTTTAACATCTGGCCCAAAGAAGATGAAGCCATCAAATGGGCATATAATAAAGAATTCCTTGAAGCTTTCCCTAAAATCATAGAGATGCATCCAGGCGTGACAACACAAGGTAATACCTGTACCTGCTGCTCTTGCTCTACCATCTGCTGCATTCGAAAGCAGGCGCATAACCACATTAGAAGTGGATTGTACAGTATACAGTTACATGTGCACTTTTTAACATCCAGTGGTAAGTTACCTGAGAGAGGCGTGTAAATCTTCTTGGTCAGGTCCCTCTGAAAACAAGTCATAATTGCAAGGTAGGTCATTGCTCTGAGTGCAAAAGTCACCAAAGCATAAGTCCATTTCCCTAGTTTATCCAATGCCCATGATGCCCTGTTAGAGGGATGAACAGAAGAGCTCTCTTCAGACATTTCTTTTTTTGTAGCTGCTGCTACTAGCATGGCATGTCATTGTGTAAGAAAATCCCAAGCTATAAAACACCTGGATGGCCTCATGACAGGGGACCCTTCAGGACAGAAGCATTGGACGATGCTCTAGCTGTGGAGAAGTAGTCTAACTTATATTATACAACAACCCCCATTAATATTCCAAAATGTGCACGCTGATTGGTCAGCATGCACATTGTAAATCAGACTTATACTAATGGAAAAGGGACCGGTTGCCCGGACTTTTTCTATTAGTATAAGTCTTTTTTTTTCTTACAGCAACGGAGAAAGCAAGATCTCCGTTGCTTTTTAGAAAGTGTCTCGCTAAGTTAAAGGAGTTTAACATAGCGAGACAGCTTTTAAAAAAGCAACGGAGAAAGGAAGATCTCTGTTGCTTTTTTTAAAGCTGTCTCGCTATGTAGAACTCCTTTAACATAGCGAGACACTTTCTAAAGCAATGGAGAAAGCAAGATCTCCATTGCTTTTTAGATAGTGTCTCGCTATGTTAAAGGAGTTTAACATAGCGAGACAGCTTTAAAAAAAGCACTGTTGCTTTTTTTTAAAGCTGTCTTGCTATGTTAAACTCCTTTAACATAGTGAGACACTTTCTAAAAAGCAACAGAGATCTTGCTTTCTCCGTTGCTTCCACCCACAGCTCTGATGTACTGCGTAAGCATACGCATGCGCAGTACATCAGAACTGCCGCAGAATACCGGACAGCTGCTGAAGGGAAGCAAGGAGGCATTATACAATGCCATTATTTAAGAAAACTAAGTATTTTCTTTCTTAAATAATGTCATTGTATAATAGTAATAACCCACTTCTGGGTGTGGGTAATGCTGGATTTACCCACGGCTGTCTTTGTTTGGCCACTCGGGCTTCGCCCTCATGACCAAATCATGCCAACCATGGGTAAATCCAGTATTACCCACACCCAGGCGTGGGTTATTGCTAAAATATTTCATGAAGATAAGCATGGAAGACCACATAGCAGCCTTTAAATATTATCCACTGAAAATGCCCTAAAGAATAACAGTTCTCCACTTAAGAAATTCTAAAGAACAACAGCTCTCATAGAATGAGCCCTTGGTGTGGTAGCATAAATAATGGAAATGCAGGCTGACAACCATTTTGAGAGTGAAACCTTAGAAACATTCCTCCCCATCTTGCTAGGAGCAAAGAATACAAACAGTTGTGCATCTTTCCTGAAGGATTTGGTACCAAGAAGGCAGAAGCATAATTGTCTGTATACATCTAAGGTATGTAATATTTATCCTCCTTTGTTTGTATTATTTGGAATGAAGACTGCCAAATTAATAGGTTGTGAAATATTTCATTCAGAAACCACTTTGGGGAGAAAAGATGGATTTGAACTTAGAGATACCCTGTATTTGTGAAGTGCTAGATGCGGGGGATATGAAGACAGTGCACAGATTTCCAAAATCCATCTGGTTTAAGTGATAGCTACCAAAAGGATAGTTTTCCAAAAATAATTTTTAGATCAACAGAAGAAGCTGCTTCAAATGGAGGACTAGTGAGAGTTTCCAAGTTCAGATCTCAAGGGGGATCTTGGCCTCTTATAGGAAGTCTGAATAAGAAGGTTTCTTTTGAGAAAGGCTTTACTGAGTTTATGTGAAGCTAATTAGTGCTCCTGAAATCCAAAATGACAATTACAAATGGCGTCCAACTGAATTTTAACCGTGGAGAAACTAAAACTAGAATCTACAAGAGAAGCTAGCACTAGGGCTGGGCGGGGGGGGGGGGGGGGCAGTGTTCTTCTGAGGTTAGGCCTAAGATGCAAATTTTTTTCACTTACTGCAGTACATCATATGGGTATATTCCTTTCGAGATGCCATTAGGATTCAGACTTTCTTTGTAGATAAGGGTTATCATTGGCCATTATTGGAACTGGAGAACTAAGTGGTTAGTTTCAAATTGCATAAGTCTGGATAAGGCTTCCTGGAGGGGTGTGGAATCATGTCCTGGCCTGGATCCAACTGCCAAGGAGGCATCTTGAGATAAGGTCTTAGAAGGGGAAACCAAATCTGTCTAGGGCAAAAGGGGGTATGAGGATGACAGTTGCCTTGCACTTCATTGCTTTCTGTAAGAACCTGAATATTAAGATTAGACATAGATAAGAGTATAGGAGCCCAGGAGGCCATTGCTGTGACAAAGTATCCCTTGGTGACTGCACCTGAGATGAGAGCATGGCAAAGCTGCTGCAGTTGGTGATGTAGGGGGAGACAGATCACAGCAAGGAGTGTCCCAGTGACTGAATATTTGTCTAGCTATCGCTGGGTTGAGGGACCAGTCATGAGGCATAAGATGATATCTGTTGAGCCTATCCATAAGGCAACTGAGTATGTCTGGGATGTGCATTGGTACAAGAAAATGGTGTGAAGCCACTGCCCATTGCCAAATCCTCATTGCTTCATGAAGCAAGGGGTAATATCTGGTCTTCTTAACTTGTGAATGCAATAAACTACCTTCATGCTGTCTGTCTGGATAGATATCACACCCTAGGAAAGGTTGTCCTGAACTTCCTGCAACACATGGAGAACCACACTCATCTCCAAGACATTTAAGTGAATATTGGCCTCCTTGTCTGCCAAAAGATCTTGCACATTCTCTCTTCATAATATCTCTCCACCCCCCACCCCCAAGGAAGGATGCATCCATAGTTACTATCATTACTGGTAGAAAAAGGGGGTC
Source organism: Protopterus annectens (assembly GCF_019279795.1). NCBI lineage: Eukaryota > Metazoa > Chordata > Ceratodontiformes > Protopteridae > Protopterus > Protopterus annectens. The sequence continues at coordinate 531,570,248 of NC_056739.1, read as the reverse complement.
TGCCTGAGTATACCACTGGAGATTGCAAGAATCACTTCAAGTGCTGTCTGCATGAGTTAGTTATAAAGATATTTTTGGAAAGAGGATATGTGTGTTGAACTCAATGAGTATGAATAAGCCCATTGCAAAATTCTTATGTGGAAACTTGCAAAGTGAACCATTAGGATTGATGATACCATTGGGCCTATTACTTTCCAGAACTAAGGCAGCGGAAGGAGAGGGGTTGTGAAGCAGAAACTGAACTGCTGATTTTAAGTTCTGAATGCTGTCTTGTGGTAATGAGACTATGGACAGAGTGGTGTTCTGCTGACACCCTATAAACATAATTTTCTGAACTGGTTGAAGGTACAGTTTCTGCAGGTTTACTGAAATGCCCAGGGATTGGCAAAGTTTGAGAAGGTAGTTTGTGGCTTGTAAGAGACTCCACAGAGTGGCAGCTAGGAGCCAGTCATCTAGGTATGCAAACTTCTTGCCCCACAAGCCATAGATGAGCTGCTATGATGGCTATACATTTGGCAAACACCCACGGGGTTGTGGTGAGGTCAAATGTTAAGAGTCCGAACTGATAATTACTGACTTCTATACAGAAGCATAGAAATCTCCTTGACTATTTCACAGTCTTGATGTGACAGTAAGCATTTTGGAGATCCAGAGACTGCATCCATTCATTCTCCCAGAGATGCCGTAGAATTGACAGCGGCATGGTCATTATTAATTGGGTGTTGCAGATATACTTGTTTAGTAGGCAGAGGTCAGGAATGGGCCTGAGGTTCTGATTTTTCTTTGAAACAAAAAGAGAACTTGTAATAAAAAAAATCTTGACACCATCTTGTCTGGAGTGGTGGGATCTCTTGGATTACTCCTTTGAAGAGTAGACACTGACTGGGTGGGATATCTGGCAATGACTTGCTGGCCTGAGGAGGGGTTAGAAAAAATGGTATGGGATAGCCTTTGGATATTATCTCTCTTACCCATTTACCTTGCATGATGGCCTACCAAGCTACAGGGAAGAGGGAGAAATGACCTCTGACTAAATTTAGAAAAGTGTCTTCTGCAAATCTTTAAGGATCTTGTCTCTGAGCCTGCATCTGTTAAAGGGGCCACTTCTACCATGGCTGGCCATTGTCAGAAGGTCTGTCAAACTCCTGAGACTTAGCCGTCCTAAACCACAGTGAACAAGGACCTTCTATAACTTAAGTCTAGCAGCAAAAATGTCTTACTGTCTTGCTCACATTTCTGCATTTTCTCCTTCACAGATGGTCCAAACAGGGAAGATCCATTGAACAAGGGTGTTGGTGAACAATGCCTTGAAGTGGTCTGCAAAATCATGTTGGTGCCGTTACATATAGTGTTTCATTGCTACACCATTTCTGGATGCCCTGGCTTCTCCATGTAACACATTATGCATAAGATGCATGAAGAGGTTCATAATACCAGATACAGTAGTCAAGGTAGTTTCTAGCTGTTTGCTCAACTCCAACATAATGGAGCTTTCTCAGCAGATAAGGCCTGATGTGACAAGTCTTCATATGTGTGGCATAGTTTAGGAGTCTTAAAGCAAAAGTCTTCAAAGAATACACCCCTTTCATAAGTCTATCCATCACTCTAGAGTCATTGTTGGAAGGACATATACAGGTCATGGATTCAGATAGCTCTCTTTTAGTAGCTGACTCCATCCAGGCCAAGCTCACTTCTGGAACATCAGGTATAGAATTTTGCCAAAGGAGGCAACTTCCAGAAGAGATAGTGAGAAACTCTCCTGATACTCCAAGTCAGTACCTGGGGGAGGGAGTCCAATGGTAATTCCTATTGCATGCCTTCTATTTGGAAACATCAGGCAAAGTAACTTCTGAGCCCTTAAAGGACTGAATCTGCTTTTGGGCAGAGGGTTTGAATACTATGGTGTGACCCTGACCAAGGGATGTCTGCTCAGAAGAGGACAAAAAGGGGTGAGAATCCCCCAGCAGTCTTACTGAAATTCGGATACAATAAAAACCTAACCTGTCCGTTCTGTTCCCTCCCACATGTAGATATACTTCACATCTTTTGGAGCTGTAAGAATATTTACAAACTTTGGTGTTCTCTCAGAACTCAGTTGGAAAAAATGGGATAAGAAAAAAACACATTCTCTTTCCAAATTATGATTTAAATATTATTCCTAAATCTCTTAAGGGTATCCATCGCCACATCTGTGTTACAGCCTGTGCCCTTCTCAAATATTTTATAGCCAAGAACTGGGTCAATCCCTCAACAATAGCTTGGGAAAACTTTACATCAATGGCAATCAAATATATATCTGCACATAAGTTATGCAATAATAACAAAAAGAAAAAAATAATATTTTCAGAATTACTGGTGTAGACTTTTTGACCTAATCCAAACTAAATAATCTTCCAAAATGTGGGTCTCTAACACTACAATCCAGGAAAACCTCCATTAGTATCATTTCTGGATCTATAACCATTAGACATTGTTACCATCACACGGTAACTTTTGATTTTACAAAATATTTTGTTATATCATTTTGTTATCCTCTGGCATCCATGGTGTACATATGTTATAAATATGGTATAAATAGAAGTACATGGTGTAAATAGTTGTTTTTATGGTTATACCCTCCTTACCGCTTTTCTTTCTTCTTAAGACAGTCATATATTCTTCCTTCCAAGCCACTTTCCATTTGTATCCCTAGACTTTGACTGTAATAGGTTATTGGGGGTCTTTACTGCTTATATTGGTCTCTAAGATGTAAGCTTCCCTGTAAGATAACTGCTGTGTTCTAAATGCATAGTTTCTGCACTGACTGTTACATATATACCTATACTTTACTGCTTCCCGCAATGACTTACAGTTTTTCCTTTGTATGTTTGAAAAGTTTGAAAAATTCAATAAAAATATATTTGAAAAAAAAAAAAAGAAAAAAGGGTGAGAATCATGGGATGGAACAGTATCTGTTGGGCCCTGCCTTGTTGATCCACTCTCTTAGCAGAGAAGATTATCCTCTTCTATACCTGAGAGACCAATCCAACTTTCATTTACAAATTACATATTTCATTATGCTAATTATTATGCTATGCATTCACTGAAACTGCATTATTAAATTTTGTTATTGTAAATATTGATTGCATTAAATATGATACCTTGGAGCTTTTCTCCCCAGCTTCCACTGAAAAAGGGCACCTGTGCCCAGGCAAACTTTTATGGTAAACAAATGTCAGGAGAAGATGAACACTAGGATAGAAGGAAAATGGTTGAACAGATTAACAACTTCAAGTATCTTGTAAGAGGTGATGAGAAGAGGGAGGTCTGACTGAGTAGGTCAATCTTGATTCAGACGGGCTGCAGCTAACTGGCACAGAATGTCAGGGGTAGTTGCTGGATCTGACCCTCTCTTCTGTGAGACAATAGGGGCTGAGATGGACCCCCCACCCCACCCTGATGCCAAGAAATTGGAAAGTCCTGATCAGCAGATCGGAACTGAGATCTTGAAAGCTGATGACACCACCACCATTAATGAAGCTAAATTTGAAGTTAGAGTGTAGGTGTGGGAGGTAGTCAGAGCTTTGTGAAGTTGGCCAGTAGGAAGGCTACAACCCATATAGCCAATAGGCTACCACAGCAGTGGGAATTATGAACATGCTAATTTCCTTTCCTTTTTTTGCATATTTAGACTCCTATGTTTTGGTTATTGCTATTATTACAAGATAAGTATTTGACCTTTATTTCTATTGCACTGTGATTAATTATCATAAGGTTCTTCAGTATTAAAATTTCTTGTAAAGAATAAATAAATGAAAGTAAATAATATCGGCCCAATACATCTTTAAAACTTAACATTAAACAAGACTGAATATACATTCATTGTGATGAACACCCTTCATCTTGCCTTCAACAGCATGTTGCCACTTTTGGAAATGTCCTTCTTAACATTTATGTCCTATAGAAATACTAGTGAAGGCATTTTCATGGAAATATCCTAACACTACATAACTTTGTACCATATCAGGACATTAAACATATACTGTCCTCCATCTTTACATCCATTTTCTCCACATAAAAATACTCCCATTTTTTCAGGAAATTGTCCACTCCATTAACATTTAATACTATAAATACATTCTACTCATTTTTTTCATAAATCCCCACTGCTTCCATCAATTAGAACATCTGTTGGAGATTTTTCTAATTTTTCTTTTCTCCACAGTACCATAGAGCACTTACCTCAAGTACTCCCACCCTAATTTCATATATGGACATTACATAATTAATCCATCTATGAAATTTTCCTGTATTTTGCAGCTTTCTCATAAAAGCCAGAGTCTGTTTTGTTGCATACTGTACAACTTCCATCTGTGTCCTGACCCCCTCCCAATGCATACATTTTAAATATCTTATTTCCTATCATTTACTTACTAATAATTTTCCATTTTGCATCAAACTTCCAAATTGAAAAGAGTCATAGTAACTTCATCTGTGTCACATAATAATATGCTTCTTGACTGGCTATGTTTGATCCTACCCATTCATTTGGTAATATTAACTTATTCCAAGCAGCTCTGCATTTAAGCTCTTTCCATATGTATTCCTGTAGCATGTTTCTAACTGACATTAGAAAATTCCAGAACAATTCTGCTAGAAATCCATGGAAAACATATAAAAGTTAGATAGATAGACAGATAGATAGACAGACAGACAGACAGATAGACAAACAGGTAAACACTGCTTGTATATTTTAGTCTGAGTTCAGACCATTAATCTTCCATCCCCAAAAAACACATCTCTTGTTTTTGTATTGTTTATATATCTTATTAATAGACACACTCTACTGTGTAGTGGTTATTATTAATAGATTTCACTTATGTACCTTCCAGCTATATCCCTAAATAACATACTCATCCATCTATAAATAATCATGTGTCTTTTTTCAAGTCCTTAGGATGTAATTAACAACCACTGTCCAAGTTTTTATTTAGCATTTGTTTACCGGTAAAGTCTGACTGGGACAGAGCCCATTTTCAGCATAGATCCAGGGAGAAACACTTCAGATGCATGCCTTTAAAATGTGGAAGTAAACACACACAAATGCAGGGAAGACATACAGACTATGCACAGAAGGCGCCCCAGCCAAGAATCAGACTGGAGAACCTCTTGCTGTGAGGTGACAAAGCTAACCGCTGTACCACTGCCCTGCCATAAGTTTTGTTTTATTAATATTGTAACCAGATACTTTACCAAATGTATTCAACATTTTAAAGTATGATTATCTCTGCCCATGGATATCAAACAATATTTTTCTGTCCCACATTTGGGTGATAGTGTTCAGTAAAACAGGATTTATGAAACCCCTTATTAAACACTGTCAGCTGATGAACACCAAAAAGGGATTATGTCTATGAAGAAGGTCAGTGTGAGAAGACAATGAACAACAATGGCTAAAAAAAAATAGATCGGACTGATTTAGAAGACTATAGAAGTTTGCAGCTAATTGAGAAATAGACATTCATTAACAGTGAATTATAGGTAAACTGCTTTTTGATTGACATGGAAAGCATGTTGCCTCTGTATCTCTTTTGTATGGCTGCCAGTCAGCTATACTGTGCAATGAACTAGTTAACTAATCAATGTTTACTAGGCACCAAACTTGTTTAAATGTACACACTGGACAATGTCAAATATAGCCTTTGCTACCCATCTGACACATGCATTTGCTGTCATGTGTTTACCAAAGAAGCTCTCCATACAATAGAAGGTAAGTCAGGGGAACTTTTGATGGCAGGTTGGTCCAAGAAATGGCAGCTAACTGGTGTTAAATTTGTACTGACTGACGAGCAGCTACTGAAAACAATGAGCTTCAGTCATGTCTCATATCATGCTTTGACAAATGACACTAGAACAATTTTTTATAAAAGCAGAAGGCAAAAAAGACAGCAAATTTGGCAAGTCCCAAAACAGGAACACTACAAAAGAAGCACTTACTTTAGGAATCAGATCATATCTCATATCCAGTTAACATTCACAGATGAGATGCAATCACATCTTATATCATGTTTTGACAAATGACACTAGAACAATTTTTTGTGAAAGCAGAAGGCAAAAAAGACAGCAAATTTGGCAAGTCCCAAAAGAGGAACAGTACAAAAAAGCAATTGCTTTAGGAATCAGATCTTAAATCACACTCAGCTGTTAACTTTTACAGATTTAAATAACTTCTGCCATGCTCATCCAGTGTGTACTTTTGTAGTAATGATGAGGTGTCCAGTTCTATCAGTTTCAGTTCCTTATTATACTAATTCTAGCAGGTAACCAATTCAGCTGGGTTTCATGAAGTGAACTGTGAGGTATAAATAACTGTAGGTGCAATGCTTTAGTGTTACCATAAAAAAATAAACAAGTATTTCCTTCCACCTAATAAGTATTTCTGATCATCACTAAATTCCATATAAATTGGAATGAAACAACTGTCTTATACTCCAGCGGTAGGTCTTCTTTTTGTTTACTCCTCTAGTGTACAGCTAGAAATAAATAAAATCTATCTTCCTTAAAATACTAAGGATGTTTAAATATTGTTAAAAAGCGTTAAAATACTAAGGATGTTTAAATATTGTTAAAAAGCATACTCGGACCCCATTCACAAAAAAAAACAAACATATACACATGCACACACAAATACACACACATATGCAGATACTCATGCAAGCACAAGTGTGCCCGCGTGTGCACATGAACGCACACACACACACCCACATGCACACACAGATACACACACACACACACACACACACACACACACACACACACACACACACACACACACACACATTCACGCACGCACACACAGATACACATACACACACACACACACACACACACACACACACACACACACACACACACACACACACACACACGAATCACCCAAAGAGCACATATGATTAGTTTAAAGTGTCCATGTCCTTAGCAATAGCTTATCTCAGGATGTAGGAAAAGTGGTTGCGATTATACTAGTGTCACATTCATGATTTAAAAAATACATGGGTTTATGTAAAATAATCAGTGCTGAAAAACATCACAGCATCGAGTATCGCCACAAAATGAAAGAAACCAAAACATCGACGCTCAAACACGAATGCTCCAATACATGCCCTTGGAGAACACAAAGTAAAAAACACTGTTTTTTGCAGGCAGGCAATATTCCCACATCCCCTGTCAGTCAAATGTGGTTGACAAATCAGTGGTCGACCAAATGCAAACTTGATCCACATTATGGGACTCTTGGTAAATGGCCTGTCACAATAAAAGCTGGAGACAATAAATAAAAGTTAAAAGTCATCAGAGTGCCAAGAAACAGTGCTGTTATGAAGATGTTACAAAACAGATATTGACTTCACACCATGAATTAAGGTAAGGGGAATATAACCCATGTTACACAGTGTGATGGGAAGAAATTAAGTGGTCTAATATAAATGTGAACCCATAATCAATGTGCAAAAAATCATTAGAATGACAAAAAAATAAACTACTCAGAACATTATCAGTGGTTCTAACGTTACTTCTTTTAAAAGGGAAGAGTTAGGAAAAGTAGAGGTCATTGGTATTTTCCTGAAAAGCTGGCAGGGACATTTTTCTTAATTTTATTTTCATAACAGAATGGAATTGTACTGTTACCTGAATGCTAACTACAGATATCAGCTGAAAATGTAATACAAATTATATCAAAACACATTAAACATATAGTAAGGGTTTACTTTGGTTAAGTTAATATTAACCAGGGTAGTTGGTGTTTTAGAACAGCATACATTTTTGCACCCCTACAAATGCACTTGTAAACAAAGATTTAAAGAGAGGAATCTCAGGCTTGCCAAACAACAGAACATATCCTAGACAAAAGATTGATACTATCTCTTTAAAATTAATGTTCAGTTTAAATCATGCAAACATGAGAACTCTGATTTAATACAATATGGAATGTCAGATGTGGGTACTTTTTTATTTACCAGACATAAACATCTCATCCAGTTCATGGACCGCATCTGTTTCATTTTCTTTTTGATGGTCTTTTCTGTTTTGTGAAAGTTATTATCTGGAACCCAGCTGCTCCTCTGAGATTGAAGTCATTTTGTGAACATAACAATGCTTATACTTTAAAAAATCAAACTCACATTTAAAATAATCTACCCTTTTGCTTTATATTGCCATGGACCACACAGACAAAATCAATCCTGAATAGGGTGCTGACGAAATAAAATGCCTAATGGTACAAAGGAAATGAGAAACCAAATAAACATTTATTTTGCTAGTTGAAAAAAAGGTGGCTTACGGATAAAGGAGAGCAGAAAAAATACAATGAAATACCATTTGATTTGATATACTGCCTTTTGTACAAGCTGGATCTGAAAATTCATTTGAAAGCAATAAGCTGGACGTTAGTAGACTGGAAGGAAAAGAAAAGAGATGATTTGAACCCTGGCTATTGACAGTTCCATTCTGTGTATCCAGTAATCTGAATGGTCTGGTTCAAATATCTGTAAAGGTATATTATTAAAGTCTTTTTTTTTTCTTTGTACCTCATATATTTGCTTGTTGTGTTGCAAAAACTATGAACATTTCCCTAAAAGCTTAAGGATAGCTTGTCTGCATCTTTTTATAAAGCAGCCTAATACTGAAGAGCTGATGGGCAAGCTATAGTATCATAAAGCCAGTTCTTTTTATACATAGCAGTTGTCACTATAAGCACCATAATATATAATGAGCCCTTGTATAATAATAAAGAAGGCATCAATTCTTCATGCTGTTTATTCATTACAACTGCAGCCTACATTTCTGTATGTATAAGAGACCCTTGCTGCCCACAGTCATTATAACAGATATACAATACAGGTTTTGTATTACGCAAATGAATATTACATTATTATAGTATGTACTGAAAGTTATATACTTAATCATAATGCTAGAGCTATATTGTTTTGTTTCATCTGGTTTAACAGTTAGGATTATTGAAGCTGACTGGACTGAGCTCCGCACTTTTTTTCCCAAGAGCTTGGGTCCAGAGCTCTGATTCCTTCCTCTACACATAATTTCCCCTGGTCCTTAGATTACCTCAGATTGAGTTTGCCTGCTTATAAATAGAGCTTTTCTACTTTTGAAACATAAAATCAGGCAAATATGACCACCCTAGAGGAAAAATAAGACATTAATAAAGACACTGAAAAACAAGGCTTTCCAAGTGACATGGTCCATGACCACATCCAACCATTCAGCCATGGGTCATAGTATGGCAATTTAGGATGGGATGACGGATGGAGGGAAAGATGATGAACTGCATGAAACAAGACAGCATGGATTTAGCATTATGGTAAGTACATAACTTTCACCTCTGACATAGTCTTTTTCATCAGATTCAGCAACTGGGACAGATTCCCAAGTTACTCAAAAACCCAGATGGTTTCAAGGAAGGATATTCCTGAGAATGGTGGTGCCAAACAATGTATGGGATCTGGATTGTACATCCAATTTCTAGTGCGACACAAAAGTCTGAACAGTAGACTGTAGCTGTAGCACACATTTCATCAGTGAGAACCTTACCCCAAAAAGCAGTAGGGAATGGCACAGTTCTGGGAGATTGAGCCTTTGGTTTGCTAGGTAAGGTTAATCTCATAAACATAAAAAAAACATTGTAAGAAACTTCTCTGTGTGGAAGATTTCAATATATATATATATATATATATATATATATATATATATATATATATATATATATATATATAGCTAACCACTGTATATTAATCCGATCAGATAATGGTCATAGAAGCAGCAAACTTAAACTCATCCTAAGTAAAAAAATAATGAAAAATATATAATTTGAAATATTATACAGAATTACTAATTATTCAAAAGTAAACCAAGCAGGGTAGACAGTCTGTTTCCAGTTGAAAATCTTTTATTGAGTGCAATGCAGTCAGAAAGCCACTTGGAGAGCGCAACTTTTGAAACTCCTTGATCCAATCTAGCCTTTGTGAAGGCAAGGAATATTTCATCAGACTTTCGGATATCCTTTGTCCTGTGCAAGTAAAACCTAAGCTGATGATGAACATCCAACAAATGTAAAGTATATTCCCTTTTTTAAAACTTTGGGAAAAACACTGGAAGTTTGTTTAAGATTTGCTTCACAGTCCACCTACAGAAAAAAGGGGATTTACTCTCAAAAACACATAATCTTTATGAAAAAACAGATAAGGAGGTTTGTAGGATAGGGCTTGAAGCAACGAGATCTTCCTTGCTATTGTGACTGCTACCAAAAAGAGGGTTTCCCAGGAAAGAAATACCAGATCTACTAAATGCAGGTTCAAAAGCAGCTTTTGTTAGAACCTGTGACATGATTGTAATGTCCCAAGGTGGAACAGGGTCCCTGTTAAGAGGTTTTAAGAGAAAGGTGCTTTTCTAAAAGGCCTTAGAAATCTAAAAAGAAACAATAGAAGTCAGATTGCATCTGACATGAAAATTCAAAATGACTATTAACTGTGCTTTAATAGTTGACAAACTGGACCTTTGTGAAACAATTCTGCCAATAAATCAAAAGTTGGTAGAAGTGGTAATGAGAAAGGGTAGAAAGTTCTGTTGTAAGCCCATATGGTAAATCTTTTCCATTTGTAAGGTAAAAGTTTCTGGGATTTGCTTTTTGTGAGGCAGTTAAAATTTTAATAAATGGGGCAGACAGCAATGGCATCCCTGGCCACTGTTAAACTTGGAGAAATCATGTGGCCAGTTTCTGAGTTTTTAGTTCTAAGTGAGGATGAACAGATGAGTGATACAGAAGGTCTGTTTGAGGTTCCAGCACTCAAGGTGGGTGTATTAGATGATGCCAGAGCAAAGGGAAACAAATCTGCTGGGGCCAAAAAGGAGCAATGAGGATAACTTTGGCCCTTGGCTTTCTGAAGAAACTTTGCTATCAGAGGAAATAGTGGAAAAGCATAAAGGAGATCTAGGGGCAAATGTGGACTACAGAATCTCTCAGTGTCTGTCCTTTGGAAGGATCAGTGCAAAGTAACTGCTGCACTTGATGTTTAAGTGCGAAGCAAAAAGATGACAGCAAGGTTAGCCCCAGTGACTGAAATCTGTGTCACCAATGGTTGTGTGAGGGGAAGAAGAGCAAACCTGCTCAGTTTGTATGTCAGATCATTGGATGTCCCCAAGACATTCCTTGCAAATGGGAAACATTACCCATTGCCACATTCACATGGCTTCCTGGCACAGAGAATATGAACGGGTTCTTTCCTGTTCATAGGATCACAGGATCATAGCAGTTTTCTAGGCTATCGACATGGAGGTTATTTCAAGCCTAGCTGTTTCATCCCAATGTGATACCACAGATACTTTAGTCAATAATCCAGGATTAGTAATGACTGCCCATGTACAAAAGGGTTGTAGGCACTATACCCGGTAAGAATTTACAGTGCCCCATCCACTCATCCAGGTTCCTTATGAACAGAGACATAAATGTGCTCTATTTCACATGAATTGATTGCCTATTCCAAAAATGCAGCAGTCACTGGGAGACAAATCTGTCCTGCAGCATGTCCTATTCAAGTCACAGGTCATATTTAGGTCCCTGGAATTGGTAGCTCTAGTCCTGTTTGATTTACGGATGTGCAGCAAATTCATTAGGTTTAGGTCTGAGATTGCTCTGTAAGCCAGACATAAGTCTCCCCTAAGTAGTCTATATGATACAGAGTATAGTGACAGAGACTTTAGTCGGTCTGTGTAAGGCACATGCTGGAGTCTCTTCACCTTCTTTGTTAGAAACCTCTGAGGTCTCTCCAATTGTTGCAGGTGCTTTTTACAGTACATGCCAAAAGGGGCGTTATACTCAATTATGGGCCTGATTAGTGACCAGTATAGAGGGGTTATAACCTCCTTTGCTCTAGAGGTAATGTCTTTACTAAGTAAGTGTGCTATGTAGAAAGCCTTCCTTATTACATTAGATGGGTCTATATTAGAACATCGAAGTTTCACAACTTCGAATGTTCTAATATCGAACCCTATTCAGCAAATGAAAACAGCGAAGCTGCAGAAAACCACATTTTTTCCTAGGGAAAGAATTTGGCTGTCCGTTTCTGTCGCTTCACTATTTTCAGCACGGTGGTGGAACGTTACAGGTCGGATTCAGGTAAGTGTGTGATTGGGTGTGGGTTAGGTGAGTTACGGTTAGTGCGCAGGTCAGGTAAGTGTGCGATTGTGTGGACATGATTGTTAGGGCGGATTAGGTGACTTAGGGTTAGGGCATGGGTCAGATAAGTGTGCGACTGTGTGGACGTGAGGGTTAGGGTGGATTAGGTGACTTAGGGTTAGGGTTAGGGCGCGGGCGAGGTGAGTGTGCGATAGTGACAGACCTTAGGGTTAGGGTTTGGGTTAAAGTAAGTGGATAGTTAGTTGTGTATGTACAGTTTAGGGTAGGGTTAGATTTAAGATTTTAGGTGTATGTGTGTGGATTGCTGTTTGTTTGGTGTGCTTGTGTTGTGTGTATGTGTTTCGGAACAGCAATTTTTTTTTTCCCTAGGAAAAAATTCGCTGTTCTGCATGTTTGATGTTTTCAGCATTTGCTGAATAGAGTTCGATATCAGAACATTCGAAGTTGTGAAACTTCGATGTTCTAATACAGACCCCATTAGACACATGGTGGTCAAAGTTAATGTGGCAGGCAACTTGTGAGGTGAGATCTCTTACCACTTTATGGATACTTAGGGTATTGTTGTTGATTTGATAGTGTGAAGGGACATTGTTTTTGCTGACGGGAATGATGATTCATTTCTCTGCATTCAGTTTGAGGCAGTGACTAAGACCCCAGTCGCTCGTCTAAGTAAGACCCTCCTGAAGTAAGCTGACATCATTTGAGGATTCAATAATTGCACATAATTTGCAGTCGTCCACCAGCTTGGTCAGCCACAACACCTTAGTTTTGGCCTGAATGTCTGAGAAGTATATACCAAACAGTAGTGGGCCCAGCACTGACCCCTGTGACACCCCATTGGTGACAGGTCTGCTGGTTGATGTGGAGTCACCGTCTTTGACAGTGTGTGAATGGTTTGTGAGCCATTTGGCAACTCATCTTACAACAAAGGGGTTTGCATTCAGTTTGCTAAGTTTATTGGTAATGCCTGAGTGTGGGATTGTGTTGAATGTCTTTGCCAAGTCGAGGTATGCTGTGTGCAGACATTTTCCCTCGTCAATAGCCCTTGTCACATTTTTGAAGAAATCCACCAGGTTTAACAGGCAGGATCTACCCTTGATGAATCTGAATTGGGTTGGATCCAGGATTTGGAGATTGCCTATATCTTTATTAATGATGTCCATTATGATTTATTTTATTATTTATTTTATTTTACATTTGTTGACCGGGCTAGTCTAGCTGGATACATGTCCATTTTCAGTAGAGGCCCGGGGAGAAAAGCTCCACAGATAAGACAATACAGAATACATTTACAAATGGTGTAGGTTGGCATGAAAAACAAACACAGTGAAACGCCATTAGAATAACATATTTATAAAGTAACAATCAGTAATATTATACAGATAAATACTAGGTTGGTGACCAATTGAAGTCACAGGGAAGAGTTGCGATCTCTGATGCAGGGTAAATACAGCAGCGGCTAGTCTGGTTTAGGACATGGGCATAACCATTCAGACTTAAGAAATATTTTGAGGTGAGTTTTGAATTGATTAATCGAGGTCATTAGTCTGAGGCTGTTGGGTAGAGAGTTCCATAGCTTTCCAATGGAATTGGCATAGAGAGCATCACCTCCAGAGTTATTAGATTTAATGGTTAGAACTTGAACACTATTAGCTGACCTGAGTGATTTTAGGTTAGAGTAGGGGTAAGGATATTGCTCAAAGAGGGGGTTCTGTCCGGTTGGTTGATTATTTTGAAAGCCTCAGTAAGTTGTTTGAGTTTGAGGAGGTTGGGGAGTTCGAGCCATCCGAGGTTATTTAGGTTGAGGCAGTGGTGAGTACGATACGGGGTTCCTGTTATAAATCTAGCTATATGATTATAGGCAACAGATAGTTTATTGAGTTCCCGCATGTTGAGGAACGACAGTATTGGTGAGGCATAAAGGAGGGTGGAAAGGAGGTGAGTGCGAGCAATGGTTAGTTTAGTATGAGGGGTTAGGAAATTTTTTATTCTGTACATAGATCCAAGTTTCTTGTTCACGGATTTAATGGTTTGGTTAATATGTATATCAAATTTAAGCTTGTTATCTATGGTCACACCCAATAGTTTGGTATGAGAGACCGGGGATATGATGGTACCATTTATAGATTCCACATGGAACATGTTGTCCGCATTCAGAGGTTCTTTACCTAAATGAGTAGTTGCAGAGGGGTAGAAAAGCAATAGTTTGGTTTTAGTGGGATTAAGGATTAGTTGCCTTTTAGAGAACCATTTTTCCACTAACGTAAAGCAGTTTTGGGTGATTGTTTGAAGATTCGAGGGAGACGCCAGAACAGATCAGGGTAGAGTCATCTGCATATTGGATGCATGTAGAATTGGGGATGATCGAGTGAAGTTCATTAATGAAAACTGAGAAAAGAAGAGGACCCAGTATAGAGCCCTGAGGAACACCTATGGTGTTGGGAAGTAGGACGGATAGCTTGTTTTGCCATTGGACGGCTTGTTGCCTACACGAGAGATAGGCTTTAAACCAGTTTATGGTTGGGATGTCAAGGTATAGGGTTTCCAGGGTGTGAAGCAGTTGCTTATGATTGACCATATCAAAGGCCTTTGAGAGGTCAAGGAAGAGAGCAGAGGAAATTAATTTCTTGATTCGGTTGTTGTTGACTGAGTCAACAAAGGAAAGAAGGGCAGTGGTTGTACTGTGATGGGGGCGAAAGCCATGCTGAGTTGGGGACAGAAGACTATTAAGGTTGAGATAGTGTAAGAGCTGTTTGTGAACACACCGTTCCATGACTTTAGCTATTGGAGACAGTATTGCTATGGGACGGTAGTTGGATGTTTCCATGGAGGTCCCCTTTATGAAGAGGGATGATATATGAGATTTTCCAAATAGAGGGAATGGTAGTTTCAGTTATAGTTCTATTAATCAATATTGAGATGGGATAGGCAATGGCGTCTGACGCTATTTGAAGGTATTCTGCAGGGAGCTGGTCAGCAGCTAAGGTGGTAGGTTTGAGTTTTTTCAGGAGGATGCGTATATAGGAGGTAGGTACCAGCTGTAGATTAAAGGAGGGGTGGACTGAGTCTTTAGTGTGGGTAAAAGAAGGGTTGGTAGTGGTAAGCTGACTGGTTAGGGACTGGATGGTCTCGATGAAAAAAGAGTTGAAAGCATTGGCTATTATCTCTGGTTCTTTCCCAATGAGTTTCTCAGGGGTTGGGGTAGTAGATTTACCCGGGCGGAGGAGCTTATTAAATCCAGCCCAGAATTTCTTTGGGTTGTTCTGGTGTTTGTCCTGGAGGTGACAAAAATATTGTTTTTTGTCTTGGGTAGTGGCCGCTTTAGTAGTGTTTCTAAGCTGTTGAAACTTGATGCGAGCTAGTGGGGTTTTGGTTGCTCTCCAGTTATGCCAGGCCTGGTTTCGAAGTTTAATTTTAGATTTGGTTTCGCTAGACAGCCAAGGTACTATTCGTTCCTTGGTTCTGATTTGACGGTTTGGGGCGTGAGAGTCAAGTATCTTCAGGAAAGTACTATTAAAGTGTGCTACGCTCTCTTAGAGTGGTAAAGTTTTCAGGGTGGACCAATTACAGGATTGGAGTTCAGCAAGGAAAAGTCTTGGGACAAAATTCTTCTTGTTTCTAATAAGTCTGTAAGAGGGGGGGTTATTCGATGGACACTTATGTTTCTGGATATAGGTAATAAGGTGGTCACTGAGGTCATTTGGGAGTGTCCCTGTAGAATAATTATGTGTGTCTTTATTAGTAAGAATCCAGTCAATGATGCTCTCTTTTTGTTTAGGGTTGCCAATTCTGGTAGGTGAAGAAATATTTTGGGAAAAACCATGAAGGTTAATTGCGAGGGTTTTGGGTGCAGTGTAGAGGGACCAGTCTAGGTTAAAATCACCTATTACTATGGTTTCTTGAGGGCAATTGGAGGCTAGCCAGCTGAGCAATTGCTCAAGGTTATCTGAATGATTTCCTGGTGGTATATAGATTACAATGAGATTAATGAATTTCTGGGTGTTTAGGCAGATCTTTAGTGAGATAAGTTCTATATTGGAGATTTTGGGGGGTAGGATAGGATTAAGGACGATGTTAAGGGTATTCTTGAATAATACAGCTAACCCCCCTCCCTTTTTGTTAATCCGATCAGCCCTAAGGATGTTATATCCAGGGGGAAGGATTTCTTCATTCTTAGTAGTTGGTTTGAGCCAGGTTTCAGATAGGCACATGATGTCTGGGGAATGGGTAGCTACCATCGCATGAAAATTATGAACCTTATTGTTTATACTTCTTAGATTGAGGTGAAGTATAAGGAGGGACTTGGTAGAGACATGGGCAAACTTTGGGGAATTAGGGTCTGTGGTAGTGGTAGGACCTGGATTGGGGTGGATGTCACCATCTGTGGCAATACAAGTTTTCAAATGATCTAACAATCTTTGTAGCTTGAATAACAGCTTGAGATTAGATTTAGTTGTAGATGGTTTGGGATAGCGGAGAGTAAGATGCACTGGTTTAGGTCTGTGAGTGTAGGGTGGGTAGTGGGAATATGTGTTGGTGTGATGGGGGTTGTTTGAGTGTGACCTAGTGTGGCTTTTGGGGAAAGGAATCCCTGAGAGTGTATGGTTTTCATATCTGGTTAAGTAATAAGGAATAAGGAGGAGTACTACTGTGGGAAGGATAATAGGGTATGAGGCTTTACCCATGATATATGGGAGAAAGGCTAATGGGTAAGCTGAGGTAGAAGATTTTACTTGGTAGTTAAGGTAGGTCTGGAGTGTGGGAGGAGAGTTGATAAATTGACTGGTGGTCAGGATTGGTCAGGAGAAAAGGGGGTTGGGCTAATGACCTTATAAATGTAGAGGTAGTGGGGCGGTGGGATAAGGGGCAGGGTGGGGCTAGGAGTCTGCAGGGTCTCAAAGGTAGCTGAAGGTAGGTGTACCAGTTTATGTTAAGGTAAGCTACTATTCAGTGAGACACTACCAGAATTCATGGAAATTATATTGTAAGATTACCAGATTTTGCTAGGTACTGACTAGTTCCTGCCAACGCACACTTCCTTACTGTACAAATTAGTGAGTAGGCAAGTAATTTTACCCTAGTGTCCCTTTTCAAAGGTACAAATTCTCTGTTCAATTTTAACTGTTTAAATTGGAGCCCACACTGGGAATAGGTCCTTATCTGAGTGTGCCCTGGGTGCCACGCGGTGAGGGATAGACAGGGGGTTTCCTGTAATAGATAGGGAAAAAGACAGGAGTTATGGGAATGTAATCACAAACTAGGATTCCTAACCAAATATTACTGTATGGCAGTTATGAACAAGGATACAAACACAGCACAAAAATATTCAATCAATGATTTATCAGTGCTGAAAGCACGCTTACAAAGTGTTTTCAGACTGTAGTAACAGCGACGCTCACCAACGCTGTTCTTACTGTTATTAGTGCACTAGCTTCTTTAGATATGATATAAACAGACCAGCTGAACACATTGCTAGGTAATTAGTATTACAAGCACCAGAACAATGCTGCAGTTATAACTCTGTAGACACACGCAGACATGATGCTTCACAAAAACACGCCTAAGAGGCAAAACTACACTGTTTTAACGTTATGCCTAGGCAAATACAGTTCAAAAAAATGAGGCAGTACTGTAATGGTTAACTCTCAAACACAAAACAAGTCAGTTCTGTAACGAGCGCCAACACACTGCTTCCCAGTAAACACGCCGATGAGGCAAGCCGTTTACAGTCAAGCCAAGATAGGTCTGTAACGCTACTTGATAAAAAACACTTAACAATAAGAAATCTGCTATTACAGAAGCAACTTTCAAGTATTAAACAATTTAAACAATTTAAGCACTGTTATGTGACTGCACGCCGATGAGGCAAGCCGTTTACAGTCAAGCCAAGATAGGTCTGTAACGCTACTTGAAAAAAGACACTTAACAATAAGAAATCTGCTATTGCAGAAGTAACTTTCAAGTATTAAACATTTTAAAACAATTTAAGCACTGTTATGTGACTGCGTACCTACTAGGAAGAAGATGCGTCCAGGCAGGAGGCTAGAGCAGTACCTGCTAGCAGTTAGGTTTAGAAAAAAATGGCGGAAAAGAAGGTAGGGTTTACAAAACCTCGCTAACACCGCTAGGAGTCTGCAGGGTCTCAAAGGTAGCTGAAGGTAGGTGTACCAGTTTACGTTAAGGTAAGCTACTATTCAGTGAGACACTACCAGAATTCATGGAAATTATACTGTAAGATTACCAGATTTTGCTAGGTACTGACTAGTTCCTGCCAACGGCACACTTCCTTACTGTACAAATTAGTGAGTAGGCAAGTAATTTTACCCTAGTGTCCCTTTTCAAAGGTACAAATTCTCTGTTCAATTTTAACTGTTTAAATTGGAGCCCACACTGGGAATAGGTCCTTATCTGAGTGTGCCCTGGGTGCCACGCGGTGAGGGATAGACAGGGGGTTTCCTGTAATAGATAGGGAAAAGACAGGAGTTATGGGAATGTAATCACAAACTAGGATTCCTAACCAAATATTACTGTATGGCAGTTATGAACAAGGATACAAACACAGCACAAAAATATTCAATCAATGATTTATCAGTGCTGAAAGCACGCTTACAAAGTGTTTTCAGACTGTAGTAACAGCGACGCTCACCAACGCTGTTCTTACTGTTATTAGTGCACTAGCTTCTTTAGATATGATATAAACAGACCAGCTGAACACATTGCTAGGTAATTAGTATTACAAGCACCAGAACAATGCTGCAGTTATAACTCTGTAGACACACGCAGACATGATGCTTCACAAAAACACGCCTAAGAGGCAAAACTACACTGTTTTAACGTTATGCCTAGGCAAATACAGTTCAAAAAATGAGGCAGTACTGTAATGGTTAACTCTCAAACACAAAACAAGTCAGTTCTGTAACAAGCGCCAACACGCTGCTTCCCAGTAAACACGCCGATGAGGCAAGCCGTTTACAGTCAAGCCAAGATAGGTCTGTAACGCTACTTGATAAAAAACACTTAACAATAAGAAATCTGCTATTACAGAAGCAACTTTCAAGTATTAAACAATTTAAACAATTTAAGCACTGTTATGTGACTGCACGCCGATGAGGCAAGCCGTTTACAGTCAAGCCAAGATAGGTCTGTAACGCTACTTGAAAAAAGACACTTAACAATAAGAAATCTGCTATTGCAGAAGCAACTTTCAAGTATTAAACATTTTAAACAATTTAAGCACTGTTATGTGACTGCGTACCTACTAGGAAGAAGATGCGTCCAGGCAGGAGGCTAGAGCAGTACCTGCTAGCAGTCAGGTTTAGAAAAAAATGGCGGAAAAGAAGGTAGGGTTTACAAAACCTCGCTAACACCGCTAGGAGTCTGCAGGGTCTCAAAGGTAGCTGAAGGTAGGTGTACCAGTTTACGTTAAGGTAAGCTACTATTCAGTGAGACACTACCATAATTCATGGAAATTATACTGTAAGATTACCAGATTTTGCTAGGTACTGACTAGTTCCTGCCAACGGCACACTTCCTTACTGTACAAATTAGTGAGTAGGCAAGTAATTTTACCCTAGTGTCCCTTTTCAAAGGTACAAATTCTCTGTTCAATTTTAACTGTTTAAATTGGAGCCCACACTGGGAATAGGTCCTTATCTGAGTGTGCCCTGGGTGCCACGCGGTGAGGGATAGACAGGGGGTTTCCCTAGTGTCCCTTTTCAAAGGTACAAATTCTCTGTTCAATTTTAACTGTTTAAATTGGAGCCCACACTGGGAATAGGTCCTTATCTGAGTGTGCCCTGGGTGCCACGCGGTGAGGGATAGACAGGGGGTTTCCTGATACGAATCTCAACCTATGCTCATTAAACCTCTGGAATCCAACCTGTGAACCTCCAACTTTCGTATCTTAATGAGTCACCGTAAACCACAAACACCCATACGAAGTAAAATACTAAACTGTGTACAAATAATTTATATTTATAAACATGTTTAAATTAAGGCCTCCGGGCTAACACCTTTACAAGTACGTACTTTTGAAAACTCAACAAAACACTAATTTACAACACAAAATAGGCTCAAAATGTTAAAAAAAAGCGAAAAAAACGCAGGTTTTTTCCACCCCTGGGCCTACCTATAAAATCAGCTTCCAGAACTGATTCCCTAAGCTCTGACAAACGCATGATAAATTCTATGTCCTTACTGAAGAGGCTGGTCAGACTTTTGGGTCCATAATTCCCTGGGTCTGTTGATAGGCCACCTTTTTGTAGGGGAATAACTGTTGCTGATTTCCATTCCACAGGAACAAAGCCTGTGGTTAGGCTGTGATTGAACAGGGTACTTAATGGTGATGCTAGTTCATGTTTTAGTTTGTTTAGAAAATAGTCTGGGATGCCATCTGGTCCCATAGAGCCTGTGCTTTTTGCCTTGAACAAGGCTTTAATGACCTGCTCTTCAGATGTAGGGTGGGGAGGAAGTTAGGGGCTAGGTCTGTGATAAGTTTGGAGTGGATAAGGGAGTAAAACTTTCCCCAAATCTATCCACCAGCAAGTTTGTTATCTCTGCAGGATCAGTGTGTGTGATACCATTTGTCATATGTTAAGCACATGCTTGGGTCCTACCTTTTAGGCTACAGATAGTTCTAAAAGGCCTTATGGTTATCGTTGGCTGTGGTAGCTAAGTTTTTCTCAAATATGCCCTTAGAGGATTTGACGTGTTGTCTTGTTTGCCTGTTAAGGCTGAGGAGGGTGCTTTTCCATTGCTCGGGCCTCACCTTGGTTTTCTTGGATAGCAAATTTTTGCATTTGTTATGAAGTTTGTTGATGCTGGATGTCCACCAGGGTGGCTTGTTTTCACTTGGGGCTCTGGCTTTGATTCTTACTGGAACAGCCGAGTCTATACACCTATGAAAGTGATTGTACAGGGCTTTAGTGTCAGCTTCAGTGAAGTTAACACCTCCAGCTGGGGGTGGGGCTTGGGATGCATTTATACCTACCCCCAGGAGGATATAGTTTGTCTTGGTGAAGTTTTTTAGTCTGACTTTGCCTTTTGTGAGTTCTGGTGTTAGTACCAGCTCAAAGATTTGTTGATATACCAGACTACTGCCATGTTGTCTATCTGGATGCAGATCACACCCCTGTAGTTTTGAAAAGCCTACAATGTTGGGAGTACTGCCATTACCTCCTGAGCACTGATGTGAAGACTGGCCTCTGTGGATAGCCAAGGACTTTGAACAGTCTTCCCCTTAAAATTCCACTCCCATCCCAGAAGGGAAGGGTTCACTGTCACAGTGGCTACCAGGGGTGGTCGGGAGAATGGTTGACCCCATGACCCTATGGGGGCTGTCAACCACTAACTGATGTGTTTCCTGCATATTGGTGTGAAACAGACTGGTGCATGAATGGAATTTGACATTAAGGACCATTGAGCAGACAGTGTCCACAGCAGGACTATCCTGTACTTCCTTGCTTGAAGAACTAGTGCAATTGAGGCAGTCATCAAACCCAATTGCCAGAGAACAAGTCTTGATGAGGACAAGGGTGTCAAAGAACCTTTAAGCTACCTGATACTTGGATAATATTCTGGATTGCAGGAGTTTGGCTACCTGAGCATTTGTGACTGGGTGGCATCTGATAAACTCTGTATTCTAGTTTGATGTTAGCAGCCTCTTGGCAATATTGATTCTAATCCCACATTTGGAGCAAGACAGAGCAAGAAATCCCCACACTAAACTAGTAGATCCTTGTTTTGTGTGATATGGAGTCAATCATCCAAATATGGGAACACCTGGAACACTTGCAGCCTGAGATATGCTACTACCATTACTAGGCATTTGGTGAACATTGTGGGGACTGTGGTGAGGCCAAAGGGCAGTTCTTTGAATTGAAAATAATTGTCTCCTGGCCAGAAATGGAGAAATCTCCTGGATTGCTCTGCTATCTTGATATGATAGTCCTCATCTTGGAGATCTATGGTGCACAGCCTGTCATCCTTCTTCAGAAAAGGTAGAATGGACTGAACAGTGCCCATCCAGAAATTTGTCCATTAAAAGAACTGATTGAAGTGGCTTAGGTCCATGATGGGCATTAGGTTCCCTGTTTTCTTCACAACTAAAAAGAATCTTGAATAGACTTGGATCCTGACTGGTCTGGGGTCACCTGCTAGATGACTGTCTTTTGTAGCAGCTTTCTTACTTCTTCTGCTGCAAATTCCATCTGACTGGATGGTATGTCATGAATTTTCTTCCTTTCCCGAGGAAGAAAACAAAGGGAATAATGTGGCCTCTGGTGACCATTCTCTCCAGCCATGAATCTAGAGTGATGGTCTGCCAACCTTAAGGGTGCAGGAATAAGCTCCAGAGTGTGACAGATGGGAAAATGTTCAGGAGTGCTGGTAGGGTTTCTCTGGGGTGACATCCATTAAAGTTACTCTCCCCCTATTCCCGGGGGTGGGTGTCTTACCACAGAAGCATCCTGGCCAAAATTTCCCTCCCCACTTTCTAGTTGCAGACAGGGTCTAACCTTCCTGCTTACTCCTGGTAAACATTTCTTTCACTTTAGGTCTGCATGGGTTCAACCCATCAAAAGGGGCATTAATGAAGGATGATTTGAAGCCTTTTGCAAAGTGGCATAGGCGCATCCAGGCTGTACCATCAGCTGCACTGGAAAGCAGATGCAGAGATACATTAGTTACTGACAGTGGGACTCTACTGACTTTTGGATGTCTGCAGGTAGGTTAACCGAGAGGGATTTTTTCAAACCCTTCTCTCTCTAAACTGGCTGAACTTAATTTCTCCCCTTCTACTTATCTCTTGGTTTACTAGCTACCTCTCTAACAGGAAGCAACCAGTTAGATATCTCAAAAGTCTAGTACCTTTTCTCCCCATAAAAATTGGTGTCCCACAAGGCTCTATTCTTGGTCCTCTTCTCTTTAACATCTTTACTAACCAGCTACATACATCTTGTCCTCAGTCCTCCCTTATACAGTATGCTGATGATTCTACTATCATTTCCATTGCTGACAACCCTTCTGACCTGTACTCACTCACTCAAACCTCATTCAATCTTGCTGAATCTTGGCTTTCTAGCAACCAACTGATACTGAACCCCAAAAAGACAAAACTTCTCCTGTTTCTACCTAAACCTCTTAATTATCTCAAATCCTCTTTCTCAGTCTCTTCCCTCAGTAACTACTATTTCACCTGACTCTCACACAAAGCTCCTAGGAGTAATTATTGATGACCAACTTAAATCTGACCTCCATATACACCATTCTACAAAGAAAACCCATCAAAAGCTTGGCCTATTCTATAGACCGATGGTTCCTTCCTCCTAACTCCAGAATTTCACTTTCTGCAGCTTTCCTCCTACGTAATCTTTTCTACTGCTCTCAAATCCTTATAACCCAAAGTCAGCTCTGCTATGTAAACTGGAAACTACATACAATAAAGTTGCTAGATTTGCAGATAACATGCCACCTAAATCTCAACACTGTCTTGCTCTCGAAACTCTTAATTGGCTAGAATTTCCCAACCACCTCTTACTTATTCAACTATTTATCATCCACTTTGTCTTAAATAAACCATCCTCCTTCCCTAGCATATCCTCTATCATCTCTCTCTATAACCTTCTACATTCCTTAATGAGCTCTGATCTAGGACTCCTACAAGTCTACAAACTCAAAAAATCATTTGGAGAAAACCTCTATAGCTACCTTCCTGCACTAGCATGGAATAAGCTTCCTATGTCCCTTAGAATTATAACCCATAAGCATGTTTTCAAGACTGCCCTCAAAAAACACCTAATTTCTGCCTGGAAATGTAACTGCGGTCATCCCACTTAATATTTTTCCTTCAGTTCTCCCTCCCTCTCTCTCTTCTCACCCCCTTCACTTTCCACCCCGTTCCTCTACCTTTTACTTACTTCTTACATAATTTCTCTGCTTGGCAGCATTTCTACTACCTACTTTTCACCTTTACCTTTCTCAATCCTTACTGCCTCTTCTTATTTTTGATACCTTATATTTCTCTCTCCCCATGTATCTTGTAGCATAATAGTTAACACTTGATCCTTAGACATCTCTCCTCTTCCTCATCTCTCCTTCGTGTTACTAACCACTTCTTTATATTCTTCTCTTCTTCTTCTTCCCTCCTTATAGAGTTCTTGATTTAATTTTGTTTTAAGTTCCACCCCTGATAGATTTGACTTTATACTTTTTATGAAACTTATTTCTTCTCAATTATACTGTGCATTGTATCATTTGTTAAGTCAATTTTAGTGAATTTATATATGTTATTACTATTTAAAACTGTTTTTATGGGAGATTTTCTGCCTGGGCCTGTGCTGGAAAAGGGCACAAGCTTAGACAGACTAACCCAGTCAACAAATGTCAAATAAATAAATGAATAAGACTCCCTGAAAATGGTTCATATGAGCTATGTAGTTCAGCACTTTGAGTGCAAAAGTCACCGAAGCATACATTTGTTTCCCAAATCTGTCTAACTCCACAGATTCTCGATTAAAGGGATGAACAGAAAGGCTGTCTTCTTAGATCTCCTTTCTTATGACTCCACAACAACCATGGCATCTACTGCAGGATTCTTGTTCCAGTGGGACTTAGTTCTGTGAGCCACCAAAATCTTATCAGGTTTTCATGGGATTGGCTCTATCACATCAGGTTCCTTCCATGCTCACTTAGAAACTAGATCTATTAGTTCATCAGTGGCTGATACCACTCAGGAAGTAGAAGAGCTAGCCTGAATGCCTTAAAGAACACTGATTCCTCAGGAGACAGAAAGCTTTGGATGACCAATACATTCATTGCTTTGTTAACTCTAGAATGCAACCAAAGGAGACATCTTCTAGAGGGAATTGTAGGGAAATATCTCCCTCATTGAAATCCATGTCTTCAGTGACTGATTCTGGTGAAGAATCCAAATGTCTCCATTGACAAGCCCATTGCCTCAGAATCTTCCATGTACACGCTTCCATGGAAGACTCGGAATCGGATGGGATCCTCACCTGGTGAGAACCCCAGAAGCTGAAGGAGGCTGACTGTCCCTGTCAATCAGGATGAGCAGCTATGGAAACAGGATCCACTGGAGCTTGGGATGGAATTGAATGTGGTAGAAACATCTCTTGTCTTGACATAGAGATCTCTCAAATGTCAGGAAGGCCAAAGATTAAGTCAAGAGAAAAGAAGTATCCCCCCCCCCCGATTTGGAGGGGAAAGGGTTGGGCATCTCAAAGCCAACCTGAACCAGCTCCAAGACTGACAATGGCTCCAACCTGTTGAGCACCAAAGCACTGAGGGGAAGGGATGGCTCAGAGAACTTCATAGTTGACCCTGACCCCCAACCCTCGGCTCTAGCACTTCGGCTCTGAGACTGAACCCAATCCAACACTGCTGGAGTTGATAGAGTGAGAGAAACTGTCAAAGTCAAAAAAGCTGTTGTCTCTGATATGGGTTCTTTACAGGACAAACTCGTGTCCTTGGGCTTCAAATGCGAAAGTTAGTCAGAACAGGAAAAAACTGATGAAACAGTATGGGCCATACCAAGAGCCCCTAAAGAGGTTGGTGCCATAATGGCTCCTTGTTGAATTTGTTTCTGAAGTAACTTCTGCATCATTCTGTTGACATTGGCTTCAGAAAGACTCCTCAACAAATGGGAGGACCTGAAGGATGAAGTCACCAAACATGTCTGAGAAGAACACTTCTGCAAGAACAGTAAATGAAGCCTTGGACTGGCCATCTCTGGTGAGAAACATAGATAGTAATATGGTGATAGGATTTGACAGGACTCTGGATCTGAACATCTCTGTGTCTTTGGGGCCTGGCTGGAAAACTCCAAATGATCCAGTGACCTTTTCCTGGAATTTTCCTGATTTATTTTATTGTTCTTTTTCTTTTTCTCTGCTAGACTTCTTGGGTTTTCTTTCTCCTCCTCCTTGTGAACATTTGTTTTCTCCACCTTATTAGCCAAGGGAGAAGAAATGTCTAATGCAGGAATCACTGAACTCCCTGCATGGGCAGGAAGAATGCCTTTCAGCATGAACTTATCTCATCACCCCTGTAAAGCTGTAGTCCCAAAAGAAGTACATGCCTCACAGTCCGAATCTAAGTGCATAACCTCTAGACAGTAGACACACAGAGAATGCAGATCATGTGGACAAATCTTGTGATACAGGCTGAGCATTTTTTAAACACTATGGCATTGTCCAATTATATGCTGGGAATGAAACAACAGTAAACAGCTCACCTGCCCAAAACAATAACAATAACAATAGCAGCAACAATAAGAACAATAACATTACCAACTAGCCCAACAATAACTAGACTAAGAAAATATAGCTGTGTAAGTTGGTCTTATCATAACAGTAGATGTTCAAATGATTACTGCTGCAGTAGCCATCACTATATGGTTATTTCCCACCAAGGATATATTTGCTGGCAAGTTTACAAAGCATCAGGGCAGCTTCCATGCACCCAAACTGTCAAGTATCTCAAGCTGAGCTGATTAAAAGACAAGTTTGGGCACAATGCCCTTCAGAGCTTCCCTGCCAGCAGAAAGAGGAAAGCTGAGCCCTGAAAGCATTATGTTAGAAACAACAAAACTTAAATGACCAGACCTTGGCATAAATGGATGAAGGAGGCAGCAGCTACTGCAGCAGTGATAATTTGAACATCTACTGTTATGGTAAGTACAACTTACCCAAATAAACTATTTTTATCATACTGATCACTGCTGCAATAGCCTTAGCTATATGAGGAGATTACCATAGCTAACAACATTTGGGAGGTAGAAGGAGAAGAGTCCAGGGACCCCTGGAGAATGGTCCTAGCAAAGCCTGATCTGAACCTAGAGAAGGAATTGAACTTATACTGCTTTATATAAGTATGTACAGAGGACCAAGTAGCAGCTTAATAGCTTCTAGAATATTTCTAGAATCCAACACTGTCCAAAAAGCAACAGATAAAGCCAAGGCAATGGTAGAAAGGGCCTTGACCCTGTCTGGAATATATTTGTTATGGTGAATATAGCAAAAGCATTACACAATCATTTGGAAATAGTTTGTTTTGCTACAGGCTTCCCCTTCTTCCTCAGAAAAAATAAACAAATGATCCAAAGATCTGAGAGATATAGTTCTGTCACGATAGTACCCAGGTAGTCTGTGGAAATACAAGGTATGGAGTATCCTTTCTCCCTCATTCTTAGATTCACTAAAGAAAATGGGAAGATGGATAGTCTGGCTTAAAGTAAACTTGGAGACCACTTAGGCATAAAAGAAGGATTAGTTCTCAAAGAGACCCTGTTCCTATGGAAAATAAAGCAGGGTTGACTCATCATAAGAGTGTGCAACTCAGATGCCCTTGTTGAAGAGATCAGGCCAATCAGTAAAATGTTTTTCATGTTAAGAACCTCAAACCAGCCAGATTAGCTGGTTCAAATGGAGCAAGTGTTTGTTTCTCTAACACAAAATTAAGATCCCAAGGAGGGGCAATTGGTTTACTTGGAGGCCCTTCAAGAAAAATTTGGCATGAGACTGCCTAGAAAGAGGATGATCTATGGGTAAATATGCTGAACTGATCCTTGCTAGTGGAATAAATAAGGCCATACAATAATAACACACACAAATACTGTAAAACCAGAGAACAATTGGCCCTGAATGGGTGCTGGCTATATTGCTGGTACCAAGTAGAAAACCTTTCCTACTTGCTAATATATGATTTTCTAGTAGCAGGCTTTCTTGCTTCCATTAGTAAATGCTGCACAAACTCAGTAAACAGGTGGTTAAAAGGAATTAAGACCTTATCATCCAGGCAGTCAATTTGAAAATGATTGATTTTCTTGTGTGAGTAAATCCATTCTTTGAGTAAGCTTGTGGTAATTGTCCCTGGCCATTTCCAAAAAAAAAAAAAAAAATGAGAACCTCAGTTGCCTAGGCCAGAAGACAGTCACCCCAGTCATCTTGGGAGATTCCTTCTGAATCTTCAGAAGTACCCTGGATATTAGTGGAATGGGTGAAAAAGTATACATGAACATTCCTGTCCAAATAAAAGAAACAAAATGGCATCTGTCTTCCATACCTTCTTACATAGTGTCCTGGAAAAGAATCTTGCCAGTTGATTGTTCAAAGGGAGACACAAAGATCTACTTGAGGAACTTCCCACAAACGGATCAAATGTTGGAAGACCCCCTGTTCTAGTTTCCATTTTTGAGGGTCTGCCATGGTCCTGCTCAGCTTGTCTGAAGCTGTATATATCAATCTAACATGACTAGTCTGCAGAGGTGGTACAACCTGGTTACCTCTTGCTTGTTGATGTACCAAAAGTCTGTGGCATTGTCTAAAACAACTTTGAAGAGGTCCCGGTTGACAAAGATGGTTCAGGGAGTTGAGTGTCTTGATAAAGGCAAGCATCTCCTAAATATTTATGTGCTTGCATCTGTTACTGGTATCCCACACCCCTACACTTTTATTGCTTCTGAAAATGCTCCCTATGCAAAGTCTGAGGTGTCTGTGATGACTGATTTATTTGAAACAGGGTGGGAAAAAGGGAGACCTGGATTTAAGGATATCTTCTATCTCCACCAAAAAATGTACCTTCTGACAAACCCAGCACTGGGATTTTGAAAAGATAAAAGTTGCTAATGCTGGGAACAAAGAGATTTTAGATACAGCTATATCCTTATCATACAGAGTCTTGCAGGGGTATCCTGAGAATCACAGATGCCATGAAACCCAGAATCCTGAGATATTCCCTCACAGTGACCGAAGTCTGAATGGAAAACATTCAAAACAGATCTAAATAAGGATCCTGTGGAAGAAAAGCTCTTTGAAGTGAGGTGTCTAGTTGACATCCCAGGAACACAAGCCTATGTGAGAAAATCAAAAATAGACTTTTGACTGTTAACTTGGAATCCCAGTCTGTGTATCAGACCTATCATCCAAGAGAAAGAGATTATTTGCTCTTTGAAAAGAAATACAAAGTTAAGCAAGTCATCTAAATATGGAAAATGTGGCCTGTGATGAGCTATAACTAAACATTTTCTGAACACTCTTGGTGCATTGGATAGTTTAAAGGTTAAGACAGAAAATTGATAAAGTGGTCCAGACATACAAAACCTTAAAAAATCTGAAGTCTGAACGAATCCTTGGATGTGATGATAAGCAACTTATACGTCTACTGTTACCAGAAAGCTTGACAGAGGAAGAAGCAGTAATAGGTAGTAAAGTGACGCAATTCTGAATTAGGTCACTATCACAAACAGGCTTAGGAAAGAAAGATCCAGAACTGTTCTCCAAGCATTTTCTTTCTTTGGCACTAGGAACATTCCTCAATAAAAAAACCTTTCCCACTTGGGAAGGAGGAAATTGTTTTATCAATCCTGAATATCATCTGAAAAAGATCTGTTTTGTGAGATTAGGGACTTCATTTTGGAACACTCTTGTCATTCCTTCTTAGATGTCCATTTACTTGAATTCTGTTGAGACTGTTTATTCTTGTT
Organism: Protopterus annectens; assembly: GCF_019279795.1. Taxonomy (NCBI): domain Eukaryota; kingdom Metazoa; phylum Chordata; order Ceratodontiformes; family Protopteridae; genus Protopterus; species Protopterus annectens. Next base: position 531,540,564 of record NC_056739.1, on the reverse strand, counting down.
TTTTTCCAAAAATGGAAAAGGATAAAGAAAATCCCTTGGACAATTCAGAAAAGGAGAAAAAATCTTAGAGATTCTCTGGATCAGGTTGCCCATTTCATGAAACATTTTGATCACCTCTCCACCAGAGGGGTCAAACACTAAATGTGAATCCAAGGGAGAATTTAATATCTCATTTTTAACATCATCTGGATGGTTCTGAGAATGCAGCCATGTAAACATCCTTACAACAGTACCAGTGGCCATAGCCCCGAAATAATTATCAATGGAGTCATACACACACTGCAAACAATGAGTAGTGACCTGGGCAAAAGAAGAAATTGAGTTATATTTTTTCTCACAAGAAGAAACTGCAGATAAAACATAATTCATACTTTCACAATTTGTCAGAACAAACTTTAACATATGAACCTGACAATTAAAAATTCTGAAAACCAAAGCTGCAGAAGTATACACTTTTCCCCATACTTATCATTACTTTTCCCATCTTTATCCTTCAGGGAAGGACTGGAATTAACTAAGTACAGGAGTGGGATCAACTAAGGCTCGATCTGCTAGGTCAGGTTTGGGAATAGTGCATAAAATTTAAAATACTGAGGAACTTTACACATCCTATCTGCCTTTTATTTAGGGACAGCTGGCAGACAAACAGGAAAATTGCAGGCAGTAACATACACATCCACCGGTACATTCTAGCAATAGTCTCAGAGAAAAAGAATACCCCAGAGGGGGAATCAGAAACTGAGCTCTCCTCTGAGTCTATATCAGACATCTGAGGGGAAAACATAAATCCATCCTTACATCTTCCTGTTCAGATTCGGAATCTTGAATTTCTTTAGGAAAAAAGGAATCCCTCTTTATTATACCAGAAAGTACTTTACAAGCAGGACCAATACTCTGAATTAAATCCTGAGTCAGACCCAACAAAATACTCCTGTCTAAAGAAATTGGAGTAAAAGTAAATACATGCTTGTTTTTTATGTTCTTTTTGCCAGGAAAAAATGTGGGCCAACTGTTTTATTAATGGCAGCAGCTGCTTTCCCAATGGTGGACAAAGCATTATGGCACAAAAGGGAAAACTTCACTGTTCTATCTCTCTGGACAAACCAGAGTGGCTCTCCCTTGCCCGCTGAGGGGACTCCAACAGCCGCAGAATACATGGCTAACCCCCAGGTCCATAGTGGCTGTAGGTGCTACATCAGATGGATCCATCAGTTTGGGTGCATGGAAGGTGTCCTGGAGCATTGGAATTTAGCCAGTTGTTATATCCTTGGCAGGATATAACCCGTATAACTAAGGCTACTGCAACAGTACATAGTCCTCTGGAAAAATACAAGAGGATATATAAGCCTTTTTTTGGAAATAGGGGAGAATGTACAGAAGAAGGTGAAACAACTCTGTACATGGAAAATGTGTAGAGTCAGACCAAAAATTACAGCAAAATAGTTGCAGCAGCACTTACCATTTGATGAAAGTCAGAGCCCTCAAGTCACATGTCTTGATGGATCATGAGGCAAACGAGATCAGAAGTAATTTGGGAACCAGCAGGAATAATGGGTAGGGGGAGGAGTCAGAGCCCTGGATCCAAGCTCTTGGAAAAAAGCCTTGAGTCTGGATCAGTTCAGATCCAATAGACCCAATTGTTCAATTGAATGAAAGAGACAACATTGGAAATTACCTCTGTTGTATTCATCATTTTATCCTTTCAAAAATATTTGCTATACTACAATTCAGTGATAGCTACATCTTTGTAAAATACGTTTTCAATATGGTCCAAAAGATATTGATCCCTGTTCTGACATATTGTTGTGTACCAACACAAAAACATCTGGGAATTGCATGAATCAATCTTCACAAATTCTAGAGTGACAGAAACAGAGTTCAGTGCAGTTAATCATGAGAGCTTATTTGCAAATCTGAGTTAGTAAGTGGTATTCATTGGAGAAACAATTTGTTCCTATGATGAGCACATCAGCTATTGAATACTATAAAGGGCAAACTTGAATGCAAACTCATCTGAATACTAGCAGTGCACCACTCAGTCCTATTCTGCAGGCATGTTTTTAGACAAAGAAAAGTGTCACTTTTTTACTCACAGATGCACCTTTCTCTCCTAGGTTATCTCGCAAAAACCTGCTCTGGCCTTATACCCATTCTTTCAGAAAAGGGAAAAGAATTCTGCATGTGTTTTTTGTGGGAGTAGGTGGACTTTCATGTACACATTAATCCTCTATCATGCTTCCCCAGTTGTTTCACTCATTCCATCCGTGGAAGATGAGAAAATGGGAGAACATTTGCATTTTTTACATATTTTGCCATATGTTGCCTTTACACTACATATATTGAATGGATAACTTAATGTGTAGTCTGCCTTTTGAGCCAACTCAAACTTTAAATGACGGACATATCAGGCTTTGCTATTAAGGAAACACATTGACAGATAGGCACACTGAATACTATACAAAGACCCCAATTTCAAAAGACTTGCTGTCAGTGTAAGTTACCACTTACACTGAGAGCAGGTGTTTTGGAATCTGGCCCCAGTAGTAATCCTGTTTATAGACAGGCCTTACACCAAAGTAGGTCACGTACACTGAGAGCAAGTCTTTCAGAAACAGGGCAGACTTGCACCGAGTACAACTCTTTTGGAATCTGGCCCAAAGTGTGCACTGCAGCCCAACCAGTATGTTACTAACTTTGCATTATGCCACACTGTTACACATAGTATAAAGAAAGATACCTAGTAAATAATCAAAGTCAATAACTTAGCAAAGAAAACATGACTGGAATAAAATCAGCAGTTAAACGTTAACTTTCACTAGTAATGAAATCTACTTGTCCCAACTAGTATTAGTAAAACGTATGCATCCTTGTGGAAAAACAGAGGCAGAGATGCAATGAAACTGTGTTCAGAACAGATGCATTCCTGTATATTGTGAAAGGACCACTTTTCTTCAGAGGCATTAGTTAACAGTCCTCATTCAGATGATATGCTTAAATGTATGTATTTGGCTTGGCTTGCCTCAAGACTATTACAAATGAGGATACACTATGAAGGAATGTTAAGGAACAGTTCTACTCTGAGTTGGTCACTTTAAGTTATGTGCAGTTTCATCAGTAAAGACTACATAAATATCCATTTTCACAAATGAAGGAAAACTAAAAGTTATGTATTCACCATAAATATGCATCTGAGTTGTCCATTTTCAGTCTTCCTCAATGAATGAGTCTTTGATCTGACCCTTGGATCTTACCTGGCCACTTTTCATTAAATTCTAGGATCTGGCTCTCAAGCTCATCCCTTTACCCATAATGACCTTGACCATTGCATTATCTTAGATCGAGTTTGCTGCTACTATACTATTTTAGAAATATAAAACGTTATCATAGTACTGCAGAAAAAGTGAAATAGTAACAGGACAGGGACTAAAAAAGAAACTGTGGTTCCTAACAAAAAGGTTTGTCAGGTCACTCTGAAAGACAAGGATAGAGAGAAAGTGGGGGGAAGTTGAGGAAGAATGAAAATGGGCAACACAGATGCATAGTTATGGTGCATACATAACTTTTGTAGCTGATGTTGACATTTTTATTTGTTTCTGAATGGATGGGACAAAGGCCGTCATGGAAGGGTGTTCCAGAGAACAGCAGAAACAAATGCAGCACTGTTTCTAGAGATGATATCCAATTTTGTAATGAGCAATACAAGTATGAGCATTAAACCAAGTGGCAGCTGCACAAATTTCATCAGTAGAAGTGCTGGCCCAAAAGGTAGCTGACATAGCCATTGGCCTAGTTGAATATGCTTTTGGTTGTCTTGTTAAGACTAAACCCCGCAAAGTGTAAACATAGGAAATACGTTCATTCCAAGATGGTGGTCATCTGAGTAGCACCCTCTCCACAGAGCTCTAACCCTAACTGCTTGAGTTACTGCAATAGCTAGCAAATCGAGGAATAAAAATATTCATCAGAAGGGAAAAACTTGCACTGATCCTGACTCCACCTGTTTTACCTCCAGATCTGGTAAATCTGACAATTAAATATAGATTTACTGTCTAACAAGTACTAAAATGAGCCTGCACGTGTAATTTAGAGGCCTGAAGGCTTCAGCACCTCAGCAACTAACAACGACCACGAGGTGAAAAATCAAGCAAGCCGAGGTTAGGAAATTCCAAAAGAAATGGAAGGCATGGACACTCAAACCTCAAAAAACAAATTATCAGCATTATTATCCCCAGGAAAAGATGTTATCCCAAAAAGGCAAAAACATCCAAAGCTCAGCAAGAACAAGAGAAGGATTGCACAAAACAGAAGGCCGATAATACCATTCATATGGACGATCTGAAGAGCACCCTTTTACCTCTGCAATCTGCTATCCAAGGCTTCTCTGAAAAACTAAATACTTTTGGAGACACAATCAACCAAATAGCTGAATGACTGGAACTAGTAGAGGGGAGATCCAAAGCTAATGAAATAGAAATTGAACGTTTGAGAGTGGAATTAAAATCCAAAGAAAAGGCACTTTCAAACATCCAATTGAAAATTCTGGACCTGGAAGCAAGGAGCAGACAGAATAACGTGATTGTTAGAGGCTTACCAGAAAAATATGACCAAAATCAACTGCTCCCAACTCTTAACAAATCTTCAGCTCTCTGCTACATCCAAGAGAACCTCTGGCTGAATGCATAATTGAAAGGACACACATAGCTTTTCAAAAACAACAAGTCACTACAATTCCAAGGTCCACCTACGTGAAACTTCTGAATCATCAGGATGTGCAAGCTATCCTCTCTGCTTATAAAAAGTTAAAGCATTTTACATGGAATACCTACACAGTCTCTATCTCCCAAGATCTCCCCCAAGAAATCAAAGAAAAGCACCGCAAACTTTCTCCATACTGTACAGACCTCATCAAACGTCAAATTAAATTCCAAATGAGATTTCCGAACACCCTGTCTTTCTATCACAAGGACATAGAATTTACAATGGTTTCACCTAAGGAAGCTAACCCTATTTTCCTAAAATGCTTCGGATCAGCTCAGGAGGCTTGAAAATGATGCATACCCCAAAATCTCTTACCAGAGTTTGTTTCTTGTCTCCTGGTCCCAAGCCCTCAGCCTTAGCCTGACTACACAATAACTTGTAAATAAAGTAAATTCAATATAAAAGTGAAATCTGCTAATACTCACATCTCCCAGGAATGATTATTCCAAGTGTTGTAGCCAGGGTGATGCATGAGCGGAGACAATGCTTGACCCATATAGCCATACACAGCCTGTACATCGTGAACCAGCTATATTTCATCAGCAAGCACCTACCTGGCTCCTTACAATGAAATCTTCCTATCTGCAGAAAACAGTGATTCAAAAGAATGACTATATGCTCTGCAACGCCTCGGAAAAGATTAAGGAGAGAGCTAACATTGTCATTTAGGTCAGGACTAACGGTTAGCAAACAAAGTATGCCCTTCCTCAAACCAATCTCTACACTCTCATTCCTTTGGTAAAGATCGCGCTTACAGACAGCTTCCCTGCTGAGATAGAGTTAGGTTTTCAAAACTCTCTCTGACAGTTACTTTCAACCTGGACTTATACTTTACGATGTGCTTTACGCCTCTGCCTTCATCCAAATTGGCCATTTCGACCGATGACTGTCAGCATAGTATACTGGTTAGGAGCCAAGGTACCTCTATATGCACCCTCCGGAGAGTAAAGCTGTCCAGCTAATGACTGATTTGTGCTCAGTTAGGGTGTATTGATCAGCGCTAATGGGGAAAGCATGATCTAATCCACTATTTACTGTTTACTCCAATTTAATTCTTATGGAGAAAAACCAAAAACAAGATCTATGAAGGAATGGGCTTAGACTCTTAACATATGTACAGTAGTTTTTCTGCTTGCTGTAGTTGCTTGTTCAAAGTTTTAGGATTTAACCAATGTTTGTGTTGTAAACGGTTTTAATTGTTGATTGAGTTATTCTCTCTTAAAGAGATAAATATAAGTGAGATAAAAGGGAGAAGGGAAGGAAAATAAAAAGAAATTTAATACATGCTTCACAACTAAACGTATAATGCTCAGCTTGTTATGTTTCTCATCACATGCTCAGATCTTTATATATTAACCAATTATATTGGTGCACAACAACCCTCCCTTGCTTTATGTTTACAACTTTATCTGGTTGACACTTAATCACTAGATTTTTTTTTTCTCCCATAACTTGCAGAACCTTCAACTAAGATCTAGTTGGATATGCTAAGTAGGGTATAGGATGGCAACTTTTGGAGTTGGATTAATGTTGTACATAGTTTGTAAAATTAGTTATTTTATTTTTGTTGACTACCTCATTGTTTCAAAGTCATATCTTCTTGGCTATTTATTCTCTTTTTCTCTCTCAAATATAGGAGTAAAGTGGGTAGGCACAGGGGTAAATTTGAGAGAGCCTAGTGCTGCTTTATCACTAATTGCTACACACATACCGATCCTGCAAATTAATCTTGAGCCACATTACAGACCCCCCCCTTGAGCACTACATAAACATCAATAACTTAACTATATCCCCCCATAAGTATAGATAAGGTGTGGAAAATATTATCCTGGAATGTCAGAGGGCTGCAGGCAAAAATAAAAGGAATCTTCTAATGCACCTATTGGTTAAAGCAGAAGCAGATATCTGTTATATTCAAGAATCACATATGGTGGCTAATGGGTGGGTCAAGGAAAAGAACAGGAAATGGATAAAAGACATTCCCCTGGATTTACGAAAGCTTGCACGGAGTGCAAGAAGAGTGTAGGAGCTCACGCCGGCAATATGTCTGCCATGAGATCCAGGTACAGCCGGCAGGGGCATGCACAAGAGCTGCTAAAGCTACTCTTGCACGGACAGCATCATGGTATGCAAATTACCTCATTTGCTGGTGAAAGGTAAATTTGTGATCCAGGAAACACTAACCTGTCCGTGGAAGATTAGTGTTAGCTGCAGAAATGTACTCCGTTGGTAACGGAGTACATTTCCGCAAATAGCTAAACGGAGCTATGACATCTCCAAATAAAGGATGCATACAGTTGAGGAAGCATGCCAATGGCCAAATATAAGGCAATTGGCATTATATAATGTTTAAAAATATAACAATTTAACTTTTTTTCTCCCCAGATCTCCGATGTTTAAGCATAGCACAGCACTGTGCAAATGTGCGGCGCTTATAAAAAACAAGAAAATAATTTAAAAAAGCCAAAAAATAGGCATTTTCACTAAAAAGCTTATTCTGCCATGCAGGTGAATGGCAGGCTGAAGACAGCATGACCACTGAGTAGTGGTTGCTAAGGGGGGGAAGCTCAGTGTGAGAGATGTAACCATGCATTACTAGGCAATCCTATGCAAATGAGGATAAGGATAGTGAATCCCAATTTTCCCCAGCATGTGAGGCATGTCCCAAGAGTGTAAGAGTAGGAGTAGGTGAGTAGCAGAGTAGAATATAGGTGACATCATGAGGGGGCGTGTCAGACAGGCTGTAAGCTAATTGAAGCACAGTGACTTGTGTTTGCCCTGAGTTGCTCAGGATTGCAAGAGCCGTGCCTACAGTTGTCCTATTTGAAAACCTCAAACCAAAGGTGCACACTGTTAAAAGATAGGAAACTCCTTGCAAACATGCACAAAGCGTGTCCGCATGTGTGTGCTCATGTACGCGTGTGTGCTCACATTTGTGCAGTGCTGCCCCAGGCAGAAACAGAAAGGCAAAAGGAAGGAAAAGAAGTAGTAGGAAGTTAACCAATGAGAGCTAGCAGAGCTGCCAGGTGAAATATATCAGAATCAGCCAATTACACAGGTAGCAGACTAGCCCAGCCCAGCCCAGCACTTTAAACTCTACAAACAACATTCCCCCCTGTTTTTTCTCAAGAACTCTGCAACACTGCAGTATACAAAGAGGGAAAGCTTAAAAAGCTTAAGTCAGACAAAATGTTAGGGGCTGCTCTTGCTATCATAAACCAACATGTGCAAGGTGCTGAGGGTGGTGAGGTTGTGAATGCTGCTGAGAAACCCACAGTGAGGAGACAGAGAAGAGTGTACAGACCCAGGGTAACCTACCAGCAGCTACATGAGCTGGAGGTAGTGGAGCACTATAGGGTGGACAGAGACCCCTTACAGCAAATTGTTGAGCTTTGCCGGCCATGCCTCACACACAGAACCAACAGAGGGGAACCCATCCCAGTGGATACCAAGGTATGTGTAGGCCTAAGAATACTAGCTACAGGTACCTTCCAAAGACCAACTGGTGATATGATGGGGATTTCACAGGCATCAACATCCAGGGTACTCCACCAGTTCCTGGATGCCATGTCAGCACATGTCACTGACCACGTATATTTCCCCAATTCCCGTGAGGCATTGGCCAGCAATATGCGTCTTTTCCACCAAATAGCAGAATACCCTGAGGTAGTGGGTGCAATAGACTGCACGCACATATGCATCAAAGCACCACCCAGTGAGAGGGGTAGGGTCTACATCAACTGCAAGGGCTTCCTCTCCATCAACTGCCAGTTTGTGTGCGATGCCTGGGGCATAATAATGAATGTGTCTGCTGGATGCCCTAGAAGCTATCACAATTCCCACATCTGGCATCTGACTCAGCTGTACCAGAGATTTGTCAATGGGGACATCCCTGAGAGTCACCTAGTGGGGAATGCTGGATATGCACTGGAGCCGTGGCTGATGACACCCATCAGAAATGCACACACACCTGAACAAGAACTCCATAATGAGGCACATGCACAAACAAGAAACATAATTGAGCATATGTTTGGGATGCTCAAGTCATGGTTCTGGTGCCTGGACACATCTGGTGGAGCCTTGCAGTACTCACCAACTACATGTACCCAAATTGTTATGGTATGTGCCATGCTACACAATATGATTCTGTGGAAACAGCTTCAGCAGGAACAGCATGGGGCAGGGCCAAACAGCCCCCCACCATTGCCAAGGCCTGCACAGGCACAGCGTGACTCAGAGGAGGAACAACCTGAGCCTGCCCCAGTAGGCAGAAGGAGGCATGCCCAGTATGCCCTGGCCTTGGCAAAGAGGCAACGCATAGCACATACACTGACTCTGTAGGAACCCTGGAAATGACACCTCTCTCTGACTCGCACATACAGTAAAAGGGATGCCTAACTTGACACTACCTGTTTTCAGACATGTATAGGGAGTGTACTATGTGCATCCGACATAGGCAGCCCTGTAGCATGACCTGAGGCATGAGTGCCCTATTTTAAGCAATATAAAGCACTGCTAAGCACATTTTACCAGTATTGAGCATATTTAAGTACAATTGCGCGTAGCTGTGCACCGCGCTAACCAGCGCAAAATCGGGCAATGTTGGGAAAGTTGGGCAAAGTCGGGCAAAGTATGGCAAAGTCGAGCAAAGTCATGTAAACACGCTCACACCTGCTTTACTGTTCCTTAACTAGTCAGGTCTGCCCAGCAGGAAAATAAAAAGCAGTGACAGGACTCGAACTCAGGATACTGTGCACTATAGTCACAGTACTGAACAACTAAGCCCAGCATTTCACTGGTATAGACACAACTTAAGTCACTCACACATACCAGTTGGAGGGGTCACATACCTAACAGTCACAGCCAGCAGAACAATTGTAGACAAACGCAAACACAAACAAATGCTGTATCATGCCCTCTGAAGAGGTATATGAGTAACCTCCCCCCAGGCCTATGCAGATAGATAACAGCAGGCCAAGCAGCGTGATGTGGGTTGGGTAGGCTATGAAGTGACAAACTAATATGCATGTAATTGGAAGCTAAGGTCTGTAGTACAGTTGTATTCCTCAAGCCAGTATGATAGGCAACAGTACAGACTGAAATGGAGTACCTGACAAAGCAGTGCAGGCCTAGCAAATGTGTATAAGTGTCAGGATTACCCCTCATCCTATGTACACCCACAGTAACAATCAGGTGTGCCCCCCCGGTAGAAATGTACAAATAATAGCTGTCCCCCCTGTATGTAGAAATGTTGATAAGTCTATGCAAATTGTCTCATGGAAGCCCTGCAGGCAGAGCGTGCTTCCTGCCGATGTACACCACAAAGGTGAGCCCTGAAGTAAAAAACAACTTGAATTTTCACACACATATATACTATATATGTGCCCATAGTGGGCATGCTCACACACTTAAACAAATTTAGCAAATGTCAGTCAACAACATACTGAAAGGTCATACTGGGCATGCTCACACACTTAAACAAACGAAGCAAATTTCAGTCAACAACATACTGAAAGGTCATACTGAGCATGCTCATACACTTAGGCCATGTCTCAGTACAGCAGTGGGCCACACATATCTGGCAGTTGCAGTTCTTACTCCAGACACATCACTATTCACCAGTCCTGCCTTGCGCACACAGTGATATGAAAACAGACCCATATAATATATTGGACCCCTGTCATAATCAAATTATGTAATACAGGTACTTAAGTTGTTCAAAGAAAGTGAAAATCCAAAGAAGATCAATAAATCTCCGATCAGTATCATCAAGAAACAATGAGAACTTCTAACATTATCCAAGCCATGTTCTGGCAAAAATATTGCCAAAGAGTCCATAGAGAACCATGAAGCTTTCTTTAGCTATGTCATAAATATCAATGTAAACTCATATATGTTCTGAGTCAGTGCAAAGTGTAAATAAATACATGTACATGACTGACATTGCCAGCATCTTGTCAGACAGCTTCATACATATTTACCCCCCTCTCACTGACAAAAGGGCCCATTACCATACCTGGAGATTGTAAAAACCCACAAATCACATACACCATGGTTAAACATCTCTATCCAAACCTAAGAACACTGTGTCTATGGGATGACATGGTGTCCCAGGCTGTGTCATATGTGAACTCAAAAATAAACAGACCCTGCACCTGAACAGTCTGTTGAGACTCACCCACTGTACAAGATATGAAACTGTTGAATGGGTTACAGCAACATTTGGCACACTCCACAAGTGTTGGTGCACAACAGACCATGGGAACTATTGTCTTATAAGCGTAATAAGCATGATCTGCAAGGCCATGGAGTCCATCATTATGGAACTCATAAACAGAGCTATTGGGAGCCTACAAACACCCAACCCTACCCATTTTGGTTTGGTCAGGGGCAGATGATGGTCCCCTAAACCTGCTAGACAGTTTTCAAGGCAGTTACCCAGGACATACATCAATGAAATGAGCTCCACACAGCCTACATAGACCTTGAAAAGCCCTTTTCCAACATCCCACACACATGTTGTATCCACAAAATCAACAACCTGTGCACAAACACATATGTCATCTGATGGATTGCCAATTGGGGCACAGATAGAGCCCACAAGGTAAGAATTGTGGTCTCCCTGTTGGACTGTAAGCTGGTAACAACTGCTATCCCCCATGGCTCAGTCCTGGGACCCCTCCTGTCTGGTGTATACTTTTCAGAAATACAGTCAAACACACAAGGGCTATGGTTAGCAAAGTTTGTTGATGACTGCAAAAAGGTTGTCATAATCGATGTTTGGGACAACAGAGACATCCTTAAAAGGGGTCTGAGTCAGACAGATGTGGTGTCAAAATGATGGCCTCGAGCTACAGTCATAAAAATACCACATAGGTGCCAACACCCTAAATATGGAGGTAATAATAAGGGATCTATGGACACATGTGGATAGTCATCTCTACTTTCAGAAACACATTCACAAAGTGGTTAGAAAATCATGCTACGTGTTCCCACAAATTTCCAAAGTCTTTGCATGTAGGTCAAAGGAGGTTCCCTCTACTCATCAGTCATCAGACCCATCAGAGAGTATCATGACACACTTGCGATGAATCTGACTAGGCACCTACAGCAGCTGGAAAGACCACTGAAGTACCTCAACAATAGGATTACTGGCCACAGACAGTTGCAACATGCAACAAGACTGAAGTAACTCAATCTATACTCTGTTGCATACTGTCTACTCAGGCAATCTCTGCTGAACAGACAGGTCCATGTCCAATGTAGAACTGATGTACATGCTCTATATGAAGAAAACCCAAGCTCACTGTGCCACATGCTCTAGGGATATAATCATCACAACAATAAATAGAACATGTTGGAGGATATATTACTAACTCACAGACTTCCCTTGCTTTGGAACAGGCTCCCAACCTACATTAAGCTGAGTCCCTCACTGACACTCTTCCAGAGTAGCCTTGATGAGTGTATGTGAAACTGAACTGTAACACCATGGATCACTTCATCAGCTCTACTACACAGAGGCATAGGGAACTAACCCCATGTGTGGTGATAGCTGCACACTCTGGCCATACTAATATATGCCTTCAGGCATATAGCATATTACCTACCTATGTACCTATATATGTAGGGGTAACACAGTATAATAAGCCAAAGATGGATGGGCAGAGATGCGTGTAAGAGGATGACCATGACATGGAGCCATCCACGACTGTTCCACCCAGCACACATCCCAATGGCACAAAAGACATGAGGTGCACATCTCACCCACTGTACATAATAGCCACCAGTATCTGTAAGCATTACAGTGTATGTGGTGCATGTGCCTGCTGTACAACATGACTGTACAATGAAGTACACATCTACTATCTGTAGACATGTACCTGTCTCATAGGTTCATAGGTATGTAGTAGACTATCTTCCCAAAGGCATATATTAGTCTAGACAAGTTGAGCAGCTTTCACCACCCCATTGGTTAGTCTCCTAAGCCCTAGTTCTAGTAGTTAGTACCCTAAGCCCCTTTCTAGTAGGGCTGCTGATGTGATGCCTGGCGTGAATTGTCTGTTTCCCATCCACTCATCAAGGTTCCTATTAAAGAGTGTCAGCGAGGGGCTCTGTCTGATGTACATTGGGACTCTGTTCCACAGTAAGGCAAGTCTCTGGGATGGTACTCTATCCCACCAGCATGTTATATTCAATGTTGTGATGAGGTTCATATCCCTGGAGTGTGTAGTGTGACTCAATTTTGTTATCCTTGGATGGAGCATGTTCAACAGTTATGTGTTGGACATGGCTCTGTATGCTAGGCAGAGTGTGCCTCTTAGTAGGCGGTACGCAATGGAGAACAGATTTAGTTTTACCAGTTGTGTTGCATAACACAACTGTTTGAGGCCAGTAATCCTCTTGGTGAGGCACCTCTGTGGTCTCTCCAGCTGCTGGATATTCTTAGTCGAGTACATCCAAAATGGTGTATTGTACTCAATGATCGGTCTGATGACTTAAGAGTAGATGGCCACCACTACCTCTTTTGATCCTGATGCAAACCCTTTGTTGATTAGGTGGGCCACATAGGATTTCCTAATCACTTTGGCAACATGGTTGTCAAAGGAAAGATGACTATCTACTTGTGTCCCCAAATCCCTTATTACCTTGTTAGTTTTTAGGGGGTAACACCTATGTGGTAGTTTGTGGGTACTTTGTTTTCCCCAAAGGGGATTACTATGCATTCTTTCACACTGAGCTTGAGGCCATGATTCTGACACCACACATTTGTCTCATAGAGTCCCTTCTGGAGAATATTTGTGTCATCTGGGGAATCTATTATGGCAAACATTTTACAGTTCCCAGCAAACTTAGTCAACCACGACCCTCCTGTATTGGCATGTACTTCTGAGAAGTCTATACCAAACAGGAGGGGCCCCAGGACTGAACCCTGGGGGACACCAGTTATTACCAGTTTAGAGTCTGACATGGAGCCAGCAACTCTTAATTTGTGGGATCTATCTGTGAGCTAGTTTGCAATCCATCTTGTGATGTTTGGATTTATGCCCAGGTTGGTGAGTTCATCTATGATACCTGACTGGGGATGGTGTCAAAGGCCTTAGCGAGGTATAGGTAGGCTGTCTGGAGCTCCTTTCAATCATCTGTAGCTTGGGTAACTATCTCAAAGAAATCCACCCAGTTCAGGAGGCATGATCTGCATTTGACAAAGCCAAACTGGGTGTGCTCAACTGTGTGAAGGTTCCCAATGTCTTTGTTGTTGACTTCCATTATGATTGGCTCCATTGCCTTGCAGATCAGACTCGTCAGGCTCATAGAGCGGGAATGCCAAGGGTCTTTTGTGGCCCCACCCCTGTGGAGTGGGAAGAACATTGCTGTACAACATTCTATGGGTACATATCCTGTAGAGAGGATGTAGAGAGAGGTGTAAGTATCCTAGATGAATATGGATATATCCCCACCCTATGTGCTATGATCCAGGTTCTGATGCTGGAAGGTATGGAATGAGTAGTATCCTGGTAGTGCTGCTGTGCTCTCTGGAGCCTTGAACTAGGTTTCTGTGACTGCACAGATATCAATATTCTCCATACTGAGAACTGCCTGTAGTGTGTGCATTTGGATGCTGAGACTTCTGGCAATGAGTAGCATTTAGCTCACTTTGTGGTTATTTGTGTTGGTTACGGGGTTTGATTTGCCCTGAGTGAGCGGTGTTCCACACCTGAAGTCAATGCCTCATTGGTCTGATCCGACCATAAGCTAATTACCCTACATATCCACATTCTGCCCCCACCCCCCATTAAGGAAACCATGTTAAAAAATTTCTCCAAAGCCAACTTCATGCTTCTTAAGACAGAAGTGATGAACTTCATGACACCCATGCAGATGGACAATATAGTTACAACTATTGAATCCTACACAATTGCACTTTATAATCCCAAACAGAACCAAGACGCTATCCTCCAAAAAAAGGAAGCCGATTTGGTGGTCCCCTGCCATAAACAAATTGTACAACAAAAGGAAGAAACTGTTGCAAAAAAGAGTAAAATCCCATGAGTGGAGGAGCTCTCTGCTCAGCCTCAGTAAGAAGCTGCGATCCCTGATAAAATCCTCCAAAGCTAGTTACGAAAAAAAATTGCCACTGATTCTAAAGACAACCACAAAGCAATTTATAGCTATGTCAAGAATCTCGATGGCAACACTCAGATCTGCTCTGAGTTACAGCACAATGGCACTAAATATACAGACCCAACTGATATTGCCAACATCCTGGCAGATCGGGTCGGTGCTAACTTTACCCCTCTCTCACCCATTAAACAGCCCATCTCTATACCGGAAGAATGCAAAGTTCCTTCCTGTAATCACGGCTGAACAGGTAAAAGACACACTCTCCAAAGCCAGGAACACAGCATCCATGGGACCAGATAACATCCCAGGCTGCGTTCTATGTGGCACACCTCATCACAAAAGGTTTCTCATGCAGAAAAAAAGAGGTAATTGTTCCCCTCTACTCATCACTCATTAGATCCATTATAGAGTACAATGCCCCTTTTGGTATGTACCTCACAAGACATCTACAGCAACTGGAAAGGCCACAGAAATACCTCACAAAGAGGATTACTGGCCTCAAACACATGCCCTACACAGACCGCCTCAAAAAACTCCAGCTTTACTCCGTCGCATATCACCTACTCAGAGGTGATCTCTGCCTAACATACAAAGCTATATCAAATCCAGAGCTGTTGGACATTTTCCACTTAAAGAAATCCCAATCCCTCCAAGCTACATGCTCTAGGGTCCTAAACCTTGTCACCACAATAAACAGATCATGCTGGAGGGATAGATTCCTGTCCCAGAGACTTCCCATGCTCCGGAATAAACTACCTATCTATATCAAACAAAGCTCCTCATTAGCACTCTTCAAGAAAATTCTTGATGATTGGATGGGAAATAGGAAATTCACCCCAGAGATCACTTCTGTGTCTCTGCTCGACAGTGGCACAGGAAAATAAATTTCTTGGGTGGCAAAAGCCAGGGTTCCTTTTTGGCTGGGCTTGTATAGGCCCCAGGGCCAATAGCCTAGTACTTACCTATGAACCTATGAACCTATGAACCTTTGAGCCTTGCCTAAAAAAGGTAATAATGGGACAGCAAGAGCCTTGGCCTGTATTCAGAAGCATAGGGGTGACAGGTGCAAACGATCTCTAGTGAAGCAATGAGGCTTGTCTATCATGTCATCACAGGCAGAAAGAGACTGGATCCCCTTTGAATGACAGCAGAAGCTCAGCCAATTGTTGAAGTTTATCATCTTTCTGTTATATTGCAGTATCATGTAGGTAAAGGTTAGATGCTACTGAAGGTCAGGGTCATACCAGCCTGGGCTACATGATCATAGAGCTACTATATATCTCTTGTCAGGTTGTCCTGGAAGGTATGTCTCAGATCATTCACACTGACATGTACAAAGAACACAACATATATGTACCTGTTCAGGAGTGATGTAAGTGCTTGTGTTATGTGGCGGATCATAGCACCTGACAGACGACTGACAGTAAACTTTCTCTTGCCCAGCCGAGTGAGTGGAACATCTGTATGCCTGACTATGGAGTCACCTATTACTAGTGTGTTGTGTATGCTCTTTTGCCTTAGGGCCTGTTGTGAGGCACACTGCTTTGGTGTATTATGTGTTTTCTGGCGTGTGCTTGGAGGTGCATGTTACTTGCTTGTCTGCTTAGGAGGACACTCTGTCTTTTTCAGATAAATATTTGTATTCTCTGAGTATGGGAATGTGTATTTATGTGTGTGTTTTGCTGGTGCTTATATTGTAGGTGTATGTGAGACTGTTGGTGTTGTGGTTGTATGACCCTACTCCTCTTGACTGTATTGTCCAGTATTGGGTTGACAGAGCTTAGCCACCAGTTTGACCCTGTGTGTGCCAGCATGTGCTGCATCAACCCATATATGATATGGTCATGGCCTATGCATACAATACACTCACAATACACCTAGTATGAAGAGCCTGCTGAGGTTAGCAAATGTGAAAAAAACCTTTGGGCAAACTGTCAGCAAGTAATGTCTGTATTGCACCCTGTAACCTCATATTGCTTGCTGAAGTGTAAAGACGTACTTAGTTTGGATTAAGAACCCTGCACTTGCCATATGTGTGTATTTGTGTCTGTCTCTCCCTGTGGAGAGAGAGCAAAATTTTTGGAGACTACTCACACCCCTTAAAAGTGGTATACTCATCTTTGTCAAGTCTGATGATGTCACCATCCTACAAATATACCTGTGGAAAGATAAAATCCCAGTAATGTGTATAGTGTGTCATGTAAATGCATACTGCTGTGGTATCATAATATAGTTAGGTAAGGGTTTGAATCCTGCACTTGCTAACTGTGTGTGTTTCCCTGGGGAGGAGTAACCTTTTTGGAGACTACTCACACCCCTTAAAAGTGGTATACTCAACTTTGTCAAGTCTGATGATGTCACCTTCCTACAACTATACCTGTGAGAAGGTATAATCCCACTAATGTGTATAGCGTGTCGTGTAAATGCATACTGCTGTAGTATCATAATGTAGTTCGGAAGAGGTTTGAATCTTGCACTTGCTGATTGTAAGAGTGTCTGACACCATTGGTCAATGTGGAGTGGGTTTTGATTTTTCTAGTGTATGACATATTCCAATGACAATTGTCTGTGCATTACACATGTACGTTAGCTGTGGGGCAAAGCCATATACATACATGTGACCTCAATTATTTCATAGGTGTGTACTCTGTTTTCTCCATGATAGCATTTGTTATCTTTGCCAGAGCATGCTGGCACTTTCCAGACCTTATGTCACTTCTGTATGCTTGTGACAAGCTTAGCCACTGCAGTGATCCCTGGGCTACGTCTTCTGTTTCACATCCATCCATCACGGTTTCTATTGAAGAGTGTGAGTGAGGGTTTAAGCTTGAGGTATATTTGAATCCTGTTCCAAAGCAAGCAAAGTCTGTCAAAGATGACTAATCATTATAGGTGTGCAACAACCTCTGTGGATCTGCATGCAAACCCTTTATTGCTAATGTGCTCCACAGAGGGATTTCCAAAAACCTTTAGTAATGTGATTATCAAAGGAGAGATGACTAAACACATGGCTCTATGTATACATTAGTACCTGTCCCACATTTTGTGGGTTACTACCTATGTGGTACTCTGGGGATACTTTGTTTTCTAAAAGTGGATAACTATGCTTTCTTTGGCTTATAAGCTTTACAGCATGAGTATGACACCAGGTATCTGTCTCTATGATACCCTTTTGGAGGATGTGTGTGTCATCTGGAGAATAAAGTATAGCCCACAGTATGCATTTTCATCAAACATGGGCAGACATATCCCTACTGTGTTTGCTTGTATCAAAGAAAGCTATATGCCAACTGGAGTGGTCCCAGGACCGAGTGCAGGTGAATATCACTTGTTACTGGCATATAATTGAACATGGAGGCTGCAAATGTTACTGTGTGTCCTACATCTGTGCGTCAGTTGTCAATCCATCATTTAACAATCATTTATGGTCAGTCTGTTGAGGTTATGTATAATACCAGAATGTGGGATGGGTATGAATTGCTGGTGAGCTATGGCTTGGCTGTGTGGACCTCCCCTCCCTCACCTATAGCCTTGTTAACTGTCTTGAAGTCTACTTGGTGTAGGAGCCATGATCAGGCCTTTAGAGAACCTAAGTGGGTATGGTGCAGTGTTTGCAGGTTCATAATGTCTCTGTTAATGAGTTCCATAATGCTGTGCTCCATAGCCTTCCAGATAACATTTGTCTGGCTTATAGGGTGAGAGTTTCCAGTATCTGTTGTAGTTCTACCCTTAATCAATTTATGTTAACATTTGCACTGGGTGTGACAAGGGTGGACAGGATTAGGAATAAGTATATTAGGGGGTCAGCTCAGGTTTGAAGGTTAGTAGACCAAGCCAGATAGGCAGGATTAAGTTGGTTTGTACATGTGCTGAGGAGGGATGCAGAGTATATTGTGAAATAGATGCTAAGGATGAAGCCGCCAGGTAACAGGAAAAGAGGAATGCCTAAGATGAGGTTTATGGCTGTGGTGAGAGAGGACATGCAGGTGGATGGTGTGACAGCGCAAGATGCACAGGGCAGGAAGAAATGGAAACAGATGATCTACTGTGGCGACTCCTAATGGGAGCATCCAAAAGGTGAAGAAGAAGACATTGTAGCTCAACCCTTGGGGACTGTGAACACCATTATCGTGTGTCATTCCACAAGTATGTAGCCTGTATAGAGGCTGCATCTAGATAGAAGGCAGGATTCATGATGGCTTGCACGGAGTCTAAGAGTAGTGTAAGACTCCATGCAGCCATCGAGATCCAGGAACAGCCTGAATGTGCATGTAAGAGAGCACCTAAAACAGCTCCTACACGGGCGGGGTGTGGATATGCTAATTACCTCACTGGCAGCTGAAAGGCATGCAAATGAGGTAATTTTGTGATCCAGGAAGCAGAAACCTGCCCGTGTAAGAGCCGTGTTATCTGCAGAAATGTACTCAGTTGTTAACTGAGTACCGTTCTGCAAATAACACAATGGAGCCTTGTCAGCTCCAAATAAAGGTTGCAAATGTTGCAGCCAGCATGCCAATGGCCAAATATGTGGCCACTGGCAATGTACCCTGATGCAAACATGAAATAAAAATATATATATTTTTTAGCGCAGCATCGCGCAAATGGACTGCGCTATAAAAAAAACAAAAAATAAAAATATTAAACCCACAAATGTGGGTTTATGCAAAGCATGAGTATACAATGGAAGGGAATAGCAGGGTAAAACAACACAGCCACCGAGTAGGGGTTGCTAAGGGGGGAAGTGGAGTGTAAGACAAGTAACTAAGCATTAGTAGGCAATCCTATGTAAATGAGTGGTAGGATAGTGAATAGCACTGTTACATAGAAAATGAGCACAATCCGTGCAGTGTAGGAGGAGGATAAGGGGGAGTAACAGAGTAGGAGATAGGTGACATCACAGGGGGGAATGTATGAAAGGAATGCAGCTCATTGGAGCACAGTGGCATGTGAAAGCTGTCAGTCACACATCATGGAAAGAGGAGTGTCAACAAGTAGGCATGGGAAAGCCAAGAAATGAAAGGTGTACACTATGGATAACACCAAAGATTCTTGCTGGGCGTGCATGCGTGCGTGTGCGCGCTGGTAGGCACGAGTAAGATAGAGTGCGCGCGTGTAAGCGTGAGTGCATGCGTTTAAGGCAGAATAAGCATGTAGGAGCCTGTTTAAACACCTGTATGCTTGTTTGCGCTGGTGTGCATGTGTTTTAACCCGAAAAAGCAGATTCTAGTTCGTCTAAGCATGTGTGCGCGCGTGTTAGCCGCTGTGAGCGTGTTTATGCTGGTATGCGCGTTGCTCCCCCCTGAGGAAACAGAAGGGAAAAAGGAAGCATGGGAAATAGTAGGAAGCTAGCAGAAATTACTGGCAGAGCTAGCAGGTGAAAACAATCAGAAGCAGGCAATTACACAGGCAGAACAGTAGCCCAGCACTTAAAACTCTGCAAACAACAGTGCAGAATGTGTCGCTCAAGAGACACTGCAACAGAGGAGTAAGCTACTAGAAGTGAAAACTGAAAAAGCTTCACTCAGACCAAAAATGCTAGGGGCTGCCATAGCTGTTATAAGGAGACATATGCAACTTGCTGAAGGTGGTGACTATGCAAATGCTGCCAGACAACCCACAGTGAGGAGATGGAGAAGAGTGTACAGGCCCAGGGTCACCTACTAGGGGTTACATGAGCTGGAGATAGTGGAGCGCTATAGAGTGGACAGAGACCTCCTGCAGCAAATTGTTGAGCTGTGCAGGCCATGCCTCACACACAGAAACAAACAGAGGGGAACCCATCCCAGTGGAAACCAAGGTATGTGTTGGCCTAAGAATACTAGCAACAGGTACCTTCCAGAGACCAACTGGTGATATGATGGGGATATCACAGGCATCAGCATCCAGGGTACTGCACCAGTTCCTGGATGCCATGTCAGCACATGTTGGTGAGCATGTATATTTCCCCATTCCCATGAGGTATTGGCCAGCAATATGTGTCTCTTCCAGCAAATAGCAGAATACCCTGAGGTAGTGGGTGCAATAGACTGCACGCATATACGCATCAAAGCACCAGCTGGTGAGTGGGGTAGGGCCTACATTAACTGCAATGGCTTCCCCTCCATCAACTGCAGGGTCGTGTGTGATGCCCAGGGCATAATAATGAATGTGTGTGCAGGCTGCCCTGGAAGCTACCATGATTCCCATATCTGGCATTTGACGCAGCTGTACCAGACAATTGCCAATGGGGACATTCCACATGATCACTTAGTGGGGGATGCTGGCTATGCACTGGAGCCGTGGCTGATGACACCCATCAGAAACGCACACACACCTGAACAAGAACGCCATAATGAGGCACACGCACAAACACGAAATGTAATCGAGCATGTGTTTGGGCTGCTCAAGTCACAGTTCCGGTGCCTGGACACATCTGGTGGAGCCTTGCAGTACTCACCAACTACATGTACCCAAATCATCATGGTATGTGCTATGCTACATAATATGATTCTGTGAAAACAGCTGCAGCAGGACCAGCATAGGTCTGGGCCAAACAGCCCCCCACCATTGCCAAGCCAATCACAGGCAGAGCGTGACTCGGAGGAGGAACAACCTAAGCCTGCCCCAGTAGGCAGAAGGAGGCGTGCCCAGTATTCCTTGGCCTTGGCAAAGCGGCAATGCATAGCACCTACACTGGCTCAGTAGGAACCCAGGAAATGATACCTCTCTCTGACTCACACATATAGTAAAAGGGATGCCTAAGTTGACACAACCTGCTATCAAACATGTACAGGGAGTGTAGTATGTGCATCCAACATAGACAGTCCTGCAGCACCACCTGAGGCATGATTGCCATGTGTTAAGCAATACAAGAACGAAAATAATGTGCTGAGAATGAATAACTGCTCGTACGACAAGGATATGAACACTATTTATTAAAGAACAATAACAACTCCTGGTTTAGCGCTTTCGACTGAATAACAGTCTTCCTCAGAACAATAAAATGCTAAAACTCTTTCATATTTATACACTTCCATTAATTACATGATGATATAATTGATAACAAAAGTCCGCCAAAAAAATTAAAGAGACAAACCATCATTTTCTTACATTATTCACTAATATAGCTACCTATAAAATATTCCACTCTAAAAAGCATGTATAAATAGAAAAATGTGTATATACAAGCTATATGTATAAATTTGAGTTAAAAATCACTAAAATTTATGTATATAAAAACATTTTTTGTGCATATATAAACTATGTATATAACAATACTGAAGCCAATAAATATAATCATAACTATCCACTCAAACATATGTGTGCAGATTGTAAGTGGACAAATAAAAATGAAAATAAATATGGTAAGATACCACATACCAGTTGCATACTAATAAATATATACTAATATATCTAAAATAGCTGATGAAAAAAATGTTGATAGAAATATGTATTAAGCTGAAGCTAAAAAAGGTTTAATACTAATAAAATCATTGAGGCCAGGCGGTCTCATAGAATCAGTTAGTATTTGCCATTTACTCTCCAATTGTGCCAATCTCATTTTCCAGTTGCCTCCAAAGGGTGTATCAGTTACTTGATCAATAATAGAAAAGACAAAGTTGTGGTCTTCACCCTTTTCTAATATGTGCCTATATAACGCATTTTTGGTGTCACATTTACCTATTTTATATAGGTGTTCATAAATGCGTTTTCAGCTGCCTTTCCGTCTTCCCTATATAGTGTGCATTGCATTTTGTACATATAGCAATGTAGACCACCTGCTTGGTATAACAATTACCTGTCCTACATTTGATGATGGTATGACATATATCATCCAATTTAATAACCTTACCCAAATTAATGTATTTACATTGACGGCACCTTCCACATTTGGATGTGCCTTTGAATGTATCATTTACTTGTTTATTATGACTAGCTCTCACTAATAACTTCTTCATATTGGGAGCTGTCTTGAATACACATCTAGGTTTGGTTCCTAATATTTCTTCCAAATCCATGATGGTTAATGTCTTCCAATATCTCTCTAAAATTTCCTTTATAATGTAGGTACTAGGAGTATAAGTAAGTATGCACACCCTTCCAGATATGTCTCTGTCAAGACATATCTGTTGCTCCATTTTATAACAACCTAACAAAGGTTTGTACTTGATTCCCCATTCATTATGCACATAATTGATTACATCCATAACCATCTTTTCGGGGTATGCTCTGCTAATAAACATATCCTTAATGACATTTAATTCAAAATCCAAGATCTGTTTATTGGATGACATTCTCGCTGCACGTATGCATTGTCCTTTGATAACATTTTTAAAAACATATGGAGGGTGATTACTACTAAAATGAACGTAATCATTCGAGAATGTGGGTTTCCTATAAATTCTAGAAGTAAATCCACATACGTCATGACTCAATAATACATCTAAATATGAAATTTCTTTATAACTATAATTATGGGTAAATTTAAAAAAATCTACTGTATTATTGAGGTACTGCATGAATTTATGTAATCTTTCCACTGATGCATTCCACAAAATAAAGATGTCATCCAAATATCTAACATATAAGACTATGTCTTGAAAAAATTCGCTCTTGAACACGTGTTCGGATTCCCAATCCGCCATCACCAAGTTTGCAAAAATGGGAGCACACACTGCTCCCATAGCTACTCCCTTGGTCTGTCTAAAGAACTCCCCTTGAAATGCAATATAGTTATAGTCTAAAACTAATGACATCACGTCACAAATTAAACAAACTTTTTCCCATGAGAAATCAGTGTACTTTTTCAAACTTCTTTCAAAGCACTCCAGACCCTCATCCTTCGGTATACTGGAGAATAGATCAATGACATCTACAGTCAAGAATATTAAATTTGGACTCCATTTATCATTAGTTATTTCCCCCAAAAATCTCCAGGAGTCCTTCATGATATGGGGAATGTTATCATACACTTTCTTGAGCCATCCATCGATCAATATCCCAATATTGAAAGTTTTGGACCTGGATCCCGAAACAATCGGACGAAATGGTGGATGCTCAATAGATTTGTGCACCTTGGGTATACCAACCAATTTAGACAGCACAGGATAATCTGTTTTCAAGTAGGAATATGTATCATTAGATATTCTGTTATCAATAAGATATTCTTCTATAATAAGATCTATACGCTTATGTCCTATATTAATTTGATTCAATGAAATATTTTCATAATTACCCGAATTATATAAAATCTCATGTATTTCCTGATAGTATTCATTCGTGTAATATATCACGGCTCCACCTCCTTTATCGGGTTTCATTACCCTGATTTCTCTGTTATTCAAAATATCCTGTAAACTTTTTCTTTCCATTAAAGTCAAATTATCTGCTATACCATTACCATGGATTTTCATCTTGTTATGTGTCCAATAAATGTCATTACATACCAATTGCTCAAAATTATGTACATGTGGATTAGAAATGGGTATATAAGTACTTTTTTTAATAAGATCAGTTCCAGCTATCCTTTTACCCCCTATATTACTATCCTTGTTTTTATTTTTGTCATCGTCGTTGGCTTTATCAAATTGTACAGCTAATAAAGGTGAATCAAGTACAAACCTTTGTTAGGTTGTTATAAAATGGAGCAACAGATATGTCTTGACAGAGACATATCTGGAAGGGTGTGCATACTTACTTATACTCCTAGTACCTACATTATAAAGGAAATTTTAGAGATATTGGAAGACATTAACCATCATGGATTTGGAAGAAATATTAGGATCCAAACCTAGATGTGTATTCAAGACAGCTCCCAATATGAAGAAGTTATTAGTGAGAGCTAGTCATAATAAACAAGTAAATGATACATTCAAAGGCACATCCAAATGTGGAAGGTGCCGTCAATGTAAATACATTAATTTGGGTAAGGTTATTAAATTGGATGATATATGTCATACCATCATCAAATGTAGGACAGGTAATTGTTATACCAAGCAGGTGGTCTACATTGCTATATGTACAAAATGCAATGCACACTATATAGGAAGAGGAAAGGCAGCTGAAAAAGCGATTTATGAACACCTATATAAAATAGGTAAGTGTGACACCAAAATTGCGTTATATAGGCACATATTAGAAAAGGGTGAAGACCACAACTTTGTCTTTTCTATTATTGATCAAGTAACTGATACACCCTTTGGAGGCAACTGGAAAATGAGATTGGCACAATTGGAGAGTAAATGGCAAATACTAACTGATTCTACGAGACCGCCTGGCCTCAATGATTTTATTAGTATTAAACCTTTTTTAGCTTCAGCTTAATACATATTTCTATCAACATTTTTTTCATCAGCTATTTTAGATATATTAGTATATATTTATTAGTATGCAACTGGTATGTGGTATCTTACCATATTTATTTTCATTTTTATTTTCATTTTTATTTGTCCACTTACAATCTGCACACATATGTTTGAGTGGATAGTTATGATTATATTTATTGGCTTCAGTATTGTTATATACATAGTTTATATATGCACAAAAAAATATTTTTATATACATAAATTTTAGTGATTTTTAACTCAAATTTATACATATAGCTTGTATATACACATTTTTCTATTTATACATGCTTTTTAGAGTGGAATATTTTATAGGTAGCTATATTAGTGAATAATGTAAGAAAATGATGGTTTGTCTCTTTAATTTTTTTGGCGGACATTTGTTATCAATTATATCATCATGTAATTAATGGAAGTGTATAAATATGAAAGAGTTTTAGCATTTTATTGTTTTGAGGAAGACTGTTATTCAGTCGAAAGCGCTAAACCAGGAGTTGTTATTGTTCTTTAATAAATAGTGTTCATATCCATGTCGTACGAGCAGTTATTCATTCTCAGCACATTATTTTCGTTCTTGTGTTGTTCGTTGCTAGCTGATTTTGGGTTGTTCTTTGGATGGCTGAGAAGATGGATTCACCCACTGCTTCATTGTCGCAGAAGGATATTTGTGAACTTAGAGCAGATTTGACAGCCCTTCAGGGTGAAGTGCATAATCTACTGGCTTTGGTCTCTGAATTAGTTATTAACATTAAACACAAAGAAGATACTTCTCGTGATTCCTCGGAGATTGTCACAGCACATCTTGTTCCGGTACGGTCTGAGGAAGAAGCTGACGTCATCAGCGTAAGCAAGTCATCAAATGCGCAGGCGCGCAGTCCGAGATTCAAACCGCATGGATGCGGTGATGTTTGTACACCTGATGTGGGCTTTCCTAGAGCCCTACGAGACACAGACGGTGTCTTTGACCATAATCCTGCTTCCAATCTTAATGTAGATACATCTGAGCGTGGCAGGACTGACAGCATCACGGTACTGGATTTATTGCACAATGAAGATGACCATTTACTTTGCGAACGCCACGACTACAACACAGAACAGGACTGTACGTTCGACTTTAGTTTTTGTAAGTTGCGAGCGGACAAACAATATAGAGGTGCTCGCCCCAAGGAGAATATTTCCATGAAAAAGTATACAAATAATAGGTCAAAGAACACGTTGGACAAAAAAGGTACTGTTACACACAATTTTGAGCAGGCTATTTCTAGCCCATTTAAAAGCCATTATAATGTTAAACCAGCCGATCATGTACATTATGTAAACGGAAAGAACTGTAATGGCAAAAAGTTTAATGAAGACAACTTGTTTGAACAATTTCTGAGTGATAGTCATGATTTTTTTAATATAGATATGGAAAGTACTAAAGGTAAATGTACAAATACTGAAGTCACATATACATCATTGAAGGAACTCATTTTTGATTTTGGTAAAAAATTGGTAGCTTTTAAGAATACTAAAATTGATTGTAATTATTTATCTAAATGTCTCAAGCTCAAAATAGTACCGAAAGGCCTAAGGTTTTTCAAACTACCTTTGGGTATTAATTTTACAACTGATGTTATTAAGGATTTTAATGAATTGTTCGATGGATTTGGACAAGTTTATATGAAATTATTAATTAAGCATCAAGATGGTAAATTAATTAAATTAGCTGATGAATTGGAACATATGAATTGTACCATCACTCAGCATCAGGATTATGAGTGTTGGAAAGAGTTGTATATGAAGCAATATACGTATGCAGATAATAATGTGCATAGTATAGTTGAGAGGAAAAATAGGAAAATGACACGCGACATAGAGGCATACAAAAATGATAGAGCTTATATCTGGCCAAGCTATAAGGTTATAGAAGTACATAATAAAAACCCACCCAAGAGGAAACAGTCAAAGAATTCTTTTAGGGAGGAAAATTTTCAGGGTGGAAGATTTCACCCAGCATGGAATGTACAAAAACAATGGCACAGGACATAAACTCGCTTGTCATGACAAAACCAGCCACCCTTCTTATCAATACATATGATATAAACATGGTAGATTGTAGAAATAACAACGGAGATATTGACGTCAAAAGCCAGAGTGAGGTTATAGAGATTAGTAAGGTACAAAGACCGAAAATTATATTATATGAAGGATTTAAGGTATTTAATTACACAGAAATTGAGATAGATATTTCTTGGACCAAACTTTTAAGTAAAGGGATGAAGTTTATACCCATGACAGGGTGGGATTTGGTAGACAATATTAAGGAGGTTAAAATGTATTGTAGGAAGCTCAATTTAGCTGTACAATTTGATAAAGCCAACGACGATGACAAAAATAAAAACAAGGATAGTAATATAGGGGGTAAAAGGATAGCTGGAACTGATCTTATTAAAAAAAGTACTTATATACCCATTTCTAATCCACATGTACATAATTTTGAGCAATTGGTATGTAATGACATTTATTGGACACATAACAAGATGAAAATCCATGGTAATGGTATAGCAGATAATTTGACTTTAATGGAAAGAAAAAGTTTACAGGATATTTTGAATAACAGAGAAATCAGGGTAATGAAACCCGATAAAGGAGGTGGAGCCGTGATATATTACACGAATGAATACTATCAGGAAATACATGAGATTTTATATAATTCGGGTAATTATGAAAATATTTCATTGAATCAAATTAATATAGGACATAAGCGTATAGATCTTATTATAGAAGAATATCTTATTGATAACAGAATATCTAATGATACATATTCCTATTTGAAAACAGATTATCCTGTGCTGTCTAAATTGGTTGGTATACCCAAGGTGCACAAATCTATTGAGCATCCACCATTTCGTCCGATTGTTTCGGGATCCAGGTCCAAAACTTTCAATATTGGGATATTGATCGATGGATGGCTCAAGAAAGTGTATGATAACATTCCCCATATCATGAAGGACTCCTGGAGATTTTTGGGGGAAATAACTAACGATAAATGGAGTCCAAATTTAATATTCTTGACTGTAGATGTCATTGATCTATTCTCCAGTATACCGAAGGATGAGGGTCTGGAGTGCTTTGAAAGAAGTTTGAAAAAGTACACTGATTTCTCATGGGAAAAAGTTTGTTTAATTTGTGACGTGATGTCATTAGTTTTAGACTATAACTATATTGCATTTCAAGGGGAGTTCTTTAGACAGAACAAGGGAGTAGCTCTGGGAGCAGCGTGTGCTCCCATTTTTGCAAACTTGGTGATGGCGGATTGGGAATCCGAACACGTGTTCAAGAGCGAATTTTTTCAAGACATAGTCTTATATGTTAGATATTTGGATGACATCTTTATTTTGTGGAATGCATCATTGGAAAGATTACATAAATTCATGCAGTACCTCAATAATACAGTAGATTTTTTTAAATTTACCCATAATTATAGTTATAAAGAAATTTCATATTTAGATGTATTATTGAGTCATGACGTATGTGGATTTACTTCTAGAATTTATAGGAAACCCACATTCTCGAATGATTACGTTCATTTTAGTAGTAATCACCCTCCATATGTTTTTAAAAATGTTATCAAAGGACAATGCATACGTGCAGCGAGAATGTCATCCAATAAACAGATCTTGGATTTTGAATTAAATGTCATTAAGGATATGTTTATTAGCAGAGCATACCCCGAAAAGATGGTTATGGATGTAATCAATTATGTGCATAATGAATGGGGAATCAAGTACAAACCTTTGTTAGGTTGTTATAAAATGGAGCAACAGATATGTCTTGACAGAGACATATCTGGAAGGGTGTGCATACTTACTTATACTCCTAGTACCTACATTATAAAGGAAATTTTAGAGAGATATTGGAAGACATTAACCATCATGGATTTGGAAGAAATATTAGGAACCAAACCTGGATGTGTATTCAAGACAGCTCCCAATATGAAGAAGTTATTAGTGAGAGCTAGTCATAATAAACAAGTAAATGATACATTCAAAGGCACATCCAAATGTGGAAGGTGCCGTCAATGTAAATACATTAATTTGGGTAAGGTTATTAAATTGGATGATATATGTCATACCATCATCAAATGTAGGACAGGTAATTGTTATACCAAGCAGGTGGTCTACATTGCTATATGTACAAAATGCAATGCACACTATATAGGGAAGACGGAAAGGCAGCTGAAAAAACGCATTTATGAACACCTATATAAAATAGGTAAATGTGACACCAAAAATGCGTTATATAGGCACATATTAGAAAAGGGTGAAGACCACAACTTTGTCTTTTCTATTATTGATCAAGTAACTGATACACCCTTTGGAGGCAACTGGAAAATGAGATTGGCACAATTGGAGAGTAAATGGCAAATACTAACTGATTCTACGAGACCGCCTGGCCTCAATGATTTTATTAGTATTAAACCTTTTTTAGCTTCAGCTTAATACATATTTCTATCAACATTTTTTTCATCAGCTATTTTAGATATATTAGTATATATTTATTAGTATGCAACTGGTATGTGGTATCTTACCATATTTATTTTCATTTTTATTTTCATTTTTATTTGTCCACTTACAATCTGCACACATATGTTTGAGTGGATAGTTATGATTATATTTATTGGCTTCAGTATTGTTATATACATAGTTTATATATGCACAAAAAAATATTTTTATATACATAAATTTTAGTGATTTTTAACTCAAATTTATACATATAGCTTGTATATACACATTTTTCTATTTATACATGCTTTTTAGAGTGGAATATTTTATAGGTAGCTATATTAGTGAATAATGTAAGAAAATGATGGTTTGTCTCTAATTTTTTTGGCGGACTTTTGTTATCAATTATATCATCATGTAATTAATGGAAGTGTATAAATATGAAAGAGTTTTAGCATTTTATTGTTCTGAGGAAGACTGTTATTCAGTTGAAAGCGCTAAACCAGGAGTTGTTATTGTTCTTTAATAAATAGTGTTCATATCCTTGTCGTACGAGCAGTTATTCATTCTCAGCACATTATTTTCGTTCTTGTGTTGTTCGTTGCTAGCTGATTTATGTGTTAAGCAATGTAACACCATGTAGTATATGCAAACATGATGACCCTGACTAACATCCTACCCTCACCAAGCATGATGCCACAATATGAAGATGAGATGATCAATTACAATAATTGGCTTAAGTATTGCCATTAGTCAAGGGGGATCCAATGCGTGCCAGCCTGGGATGACATGCTGAACAAGACACGATGCTCCACCTGCTAGGGATGGTGTGCACCTATCAGTCCTGGCCTGTAGGATACTGGCAAAGGCTGTTGTCACCCCCACTGTGCCTTGAATAGGTAAGGCTCAAAACACAAACCCACCTCCATAGGTATCACAAGGGATAAAAACCTAGATGTAATGCTACCCAATGCCAGATGTCCAAACTGCAAGATGCATGCAGTCTAAACTCCTCTCAGCATGGAGAATGTTGATATCTGTCCTGTAACAGAAAACTGGGTTAAGGCTCACAAGAGCACCCTAACACTACCAGGTTACACCTCATACCATGCTTTACAGCCCCAAAACATGGAACAAACTACAAAAGGTGGGTGAGGAGCAATAATTGTCAAGGATAACCACACTCTCATGTTGGTACCACAACAAGAAGCAGCATGGATTATCCATGCTCAAGTAACAGTAGCTAAGACTGCCTGCCAGTATGTAGCCTGCTACAGACTACCCTCCTAATGCCAGGAACTGCACTTGGCCTACATTGGAACACATGGAAATATCTAGCTCTCCAAACAACATTATATTGGGTGACTGAAAATACTCAAACATAGACTGGGAGCATTATCCCAGCTCCAACACCCTAGGCCAAAGGTTCCTAGAATCCATAAACCAAAATGCTCAGGAACAACTTACCACTCCCACAAGAGGGGTAAGCATACTGGATGTGATAATCAGCAACATGGGTACTCTATGGCCAGATGAGAGGTGTATTCCTCACTGGTAAGATCAGACCATAGAGTAATCACACTGGATATTCACATCCTGACCACAATCCCTGGCCAGAAAACCACAGTGAAAAACATGTGTAAAGGAAATGTTGCACTCTTCCAAACTGATGTGGAATCCATTAAAGGCCCTGTGCCTGTGGAAAATATGGGCCACACCTCAGAACCCTTTATAAATGCATTCTATGAACACAGTCAGGAATGCATGGATTATGCAATCCCAAATAAAACCAAGGCCCAATACCATACACACAGGCATCTGGCATGGTGGACCACAGCCATTACCAAACCACGCAAGAGAATGAGGAAGTCACCACATGATAGAGCAAACCATAAAAGGGAAGTAATCTCTGATCAGTATTATGGCAATAAAATATGGCCAGTCATAAAATCCACTAAGGCCAGCTACAACAAGTTGAATCCCTGAATAATGGGCAATGTTACACCTGCCCCATGTACACAGACAACCCCCTCCACCCTCCAAGAAATACAAATATATGTGAGAGATGCAAGCACGTCTGCAAACTGGAGGCTGAGCTCTCTCAACTCAGTACTGTCTAAACTAGTCAGGAGGAGAAGGTAACCACACATACCACAAACCCACTCACATAGACCTATTACAACTGCAAACCAAAGACATAAACACACAAAAACATTCCTGGAGGCTCTAATTAAAAACCACCAAATCAACAGAGGCCTCCAAAGCAAACACCCAAGCAACCACTACCCCCAAACATAGCACATGCAACACATAGTACACAAAGTCGGTGTGCCAAACAGTCACAGCCCGTAAGGACAAACAACATGCCTGATACACTTGTAATAGGTGACTCCATAGTCAGACACACTGATGTCCCGCTCACGTGACTGAACTAGGAAAAGGGTACAATAAGCTGCCTGTAGGCTGCTACAGTCCGCCACATAACACAATCATGCAGGTCACTCCAAAGCAAGTACAAATATGACTCAGTCATTGTCCATGCTGGTGTGAATGACCTGTGATATACCTCCCTGGACTACATGTAAAGAGACATAGAGGAGCTCTCCGATTATGTAGGCCAGGCCGGTATGACTCTGACCCTGAGCAGCATCCTACCCCCACCAAGAATGATGCCACAGTACAAACACAGAATGATCAGCTTTAACAATAGGCTCAATTACTGGTGTCAGTCCAAGGGGATACAATGTGTGTCTGCTTGGGATGTAATGCTTGACAAGCCACGCTGCTTTGCCAGGGATGGCTTGCACCTGTCACCCCTGTGTGTCTGGATATTGGCTAAGGCTCTTGCCACCTCCATAGTGCCTTTTGTAGGCAAGGCTGAAATGACAAACCCACCTCCCCAGAAAACATAAGTGGAAAAAACATAAGGGTAATGCTGCTCAATGCCAGAAGTCTAAACCACAAGATGCACGCTCTCGAGGCCCTCCCCAGTATGGAGAACATTGATGTCTGTGCAGTGATGGAAACCCTCATCAAGGCTCCTGAGAGCACCCCAGCACTACCAGGTTATACCTCATATCATGCTTTTCGGCCCCAAAACTTGGACCAAACCACAAAAGGAGGGGGAGTATCCATATTCAACAAAGATACCCACACATCCAGGTTACTGACAATGCACGAAGCATCAGAGACCATCCATGTGCAACTAACTGTAGGCAAAACCGCTGTACAGTTTGTAGCATGCTACAGACCACCCTCTCAGACCCAGGAACACCACTCAGCCTTCCTGAAGACACTGGAGAGTATGAATGTCTCCCCAAATACCAAACAAGGTACTCACAAATCAGCACATAGGTGGTAATCCATTACGTATGGAAGAAGTAATCAGGGACCTAGGGACACAAGTGGACAGTAACCCCACATGCGACACTCACATTGCCAACGTGGCTAGGAAGACCACCTATATTGGCCACCTTATCATGAAAGGATTCACATCTACATCAAGAGAGATCATTGTGTCCCTATACTCTTCTCTTATCAGGCCCAAAATTGAGTACAATGCCCCATTTGGGATGTACCTTACCCGACACCTGCAGCAGTTAGAAAGACCTCAAAAGTACCTCACCAAGAGGATAAAGGGTGTCAAGCTTTTGTCATATGCTGCCTGGCTGACAACACCCCAGCTGTATGCAGTCACATACTGCATACTCAGAGGCAATGTATGCCCGATGTACAAGGTCATGTCCAATACAGAATTGATGGACATGCTCCACCTCAGAAAATCCAAATCCATCAGAGCCGCGAGAGCGACAGATGTCAACCTCAACACACAAATAAATAGGATGCACTGGAGGGACAGATGCATAACCCAGAGGCTCCCTACACTCTGGAACAGAATCCCACTCCATGTTAGGCAGAGCCCCTCACTGACTCTCTTCAACAGGAATCTTGCCAAGTGGATGGGAGATCGTAGATTTACACTGGGTGTCTTCAGTGTGTCACATCTAGACAGAGGTACAGTAAAGTAAACCTTAAATGGGCATAATAGTCACATAGCAAGGGGTGGCGAAAGCCACACACACTCTGGCTGATAAATGCCCTAGGGCAGATAGCCCAGTATGAACATCTGGAGATACAAATTGTACAGGATACTAAGGATAATCACAAGGCTGTCTTAACTGATGGTAGGAACCTTGTTGGGAATTCACATATATGCTCTGAATTACCAAATATTACAAACAATACACCAAACCCATACACATTGCCAACATCCAACCTGACAGGTTCAGTGCAAACTCCCCCCCCAAAATGACAAATATCTATCCCAGCAAAGTGCTGGCCCCCTGACATTGCAGATGCTGAGGTAACAGGCAGCATCTTCAAAGCAAAACACACAACATCAGTGGTACAAGATGGTGTCCTGGGCTGTGTCCAACATGAACTCCAAGAAGAATGGAATGCCAAATAACACTATTGCTCAATTTCAGCCTTACCACAGGATATGCACCCAAAGAGCAGTGTACAGCAACAGTGGTCCCTCTCCACAAAGGTGCTGCCTCAACGGATACTGAAAACTATCACCCCAGAATCCTGACAAACTTGGTCTGCAAAGCTATGGAAAGGATCATCATGGACCTCAGAAATAAAGATATTGGGGACCTACAGACACTGAACCCTACCCAGCATGGCTTTCATAAGGGCAGATCCTGCCCCTTAAACATGTTTGACTCATTTGAAACAGTCATCAAGGCCATTGATGAGGGGAATGTGGTCCACACAGCCTATCTGGACCTTGGAAAAGCCTTCCATACAATACCCCACGTGTTCATTATAGATAAGCTCACCAGCTTAAATATAAACCCCTATGTCAGTAGATGGGTTGCAATCCAGCCCAAGGACAGAACTGACATGGTCAGACATGCTGCAGCCATGTCAGACTACAAACCAGCTACAACTGGCATCCCACAAGGCTCAGTCCTGGGACCTCCCTTGTATGGTATATATTTCCCATAGGTACAGGCCAACATGGAAGGACTGTGTCTGAACAAGTTTGCAGAGGACTACAAACTGGGCACCTTATCTGACCCTCCAGATGACACAAGCATCCTACAAAAGGGCCACATTTAAACAGACAACTGGTGCCAGAGCCATGTCATCAAGCTAATTACAGAAAAGTGTATAGTCATCCCCTGTGGATAAACAGTAAGTGCCCACCAATTACCACATAGGTGTTAACCCATGAAGTACTTTAGAAGTAATAAGAGACCTGGGGACACAATTTGATAGATATCTTGCATTTGACAACCATGTGGCTGTAGTGGTTACAGAAACATACCATATACCCACCTAATCATGAAGGTAGTCAGATCTAGATCAGGGGAGGTCATCGTGCCTCTTCAGTCATCCTTCATCAGCCTCACAATTGAGTACAATGGCCCCTGTGGGATGTACCTCAGCAGACACCTCCAGCAACTGGAAAGACCCCAAAAGTACCCCACCAGGAGGATCAAAGAGCTCAAACAGATGTCATGTGTTGCCTGGTTAAACAAACTACAGCTCCACACAGTGCCATACTGCCTGCCCAGAGGCAATCTGTGCCTGATGTATAAAGCCATGTCCAAGCTGGAATCAATGAACATGCTGCACCTTGTACAATCTGAATGCCAGTGAGCTATGCACATGAGAGACCTAAACCCCAACACTGACATACACAGGACATGCTGTAGTGATTGATCCATAACCCAGAAGCTCACTCCACTCTTGAGTAAACTCCCAGTACAGGTTAGCCAGAGAGTCCCTCATTGACTCTCCTCAACAGCAATCATGATGAGTGGATGGGAGATGATAGGTTTACCCTGGGTATCACTGTTATGTCATGGGTAGACAGAGGCATAGTGTACTAACCTTGAAATATGTCATGTCAAAATCCAGTTACAATGTGTGTTGAAGGACAAACACACTCTCTGACTAGCAGTAGAAATGGCGTAGGGCACATCACTAGTGTTTGTCTATGTCCACCCAAGTTGTGGAATACACTACCAATGTTGCACAAGCCTGGTTTAAGTAGTCCATGTCCGAACAAAATGCAGCATGGTCATATGTGCACAACTGGCCCTTAACCAGTCTGTTGTGCTCACTATGAATATTTAAAGCAGTGATAGGACTGAAACCCAGGATACTGTCTACCACAGTGAAAGTACTGAACCAGTACACTATACAATATTACAGTGTATGGTCAGTATGAAAGGATGTTGACAACTGTATGCAAACCATCCCATGGAAACCCAGCAGGCACAGTATAATCTCTGTCGGGTTCAGTCACAAAGCAGTTGGGCAGTATGTACACAACATGACTCCCAACACACAACTATAAATGTGAAATATTGTTGAAGTTCACACACAACCACAAACGTGGTGGAATGCAGATCTCAACATATGGAAAGCACACACTGGGCATGCTCGCACACTTTGATAAATGAGACATGTGTCAGGCAACAAACCATGGAATATGCCTGAACTGGGCATGCTCACACACTTAGGCCATGTCTCAGTTTAGCAGTTGGCCACACCTATCTGGTACTTGTATGTGTTAAACCAGGAACCAACCACAATACAGCAATCTGCCCAGTGCACACAGTTAAATGACTACAGAGACATAAGTTAAATAGTGGATCCCACACATATTCAAACATCTTCCACAGATACACAAGTTGTACATAGAAACAGGGAAAGCTATGGCAATAAAGACCTGCAAACAGTTTATCAGCAACAAATATTGTGCATCTGAAAATTAAACATATGAGTGTAGAGGGCAATACTAGGCTGTTTGCCCTAGGGAATACAAGCTTAGCCAGAGTGTGCTTGGCATCTGCCTCCCCAGCACAGTAGGCTACTGTACCTCTGTAAAGTAGGTCACAGAAGGCACCATTTCAGGCTAGTGTGCTGTGCCTCCTTCAAGCAGGGACACAGTGGAGATCCCTGGGGTTGAATTTGCAATGTCACATCCATGTTTGAATCCTGCAAATGCTCAGTGTGTGTGTGTGTTTGGGTGAGGGGGGTTATTGTGTGTGCAATTCTGTGTGAAAGAAATGTCCCTTTTGCCAACTAGAAGAACACACTGCATGATGCACATTCCTCTTTCTAAACACTGATGATGTCAGCACCCTATAAGTAAAGCAGGAGAAGGGAAACCTCCCAGTAATTCAAATAGTGTGCTCCGCTAATGTGTCTCTCACAAGTGTCATAACATAGTTAGGTAGGGGTTTGAATCCTGCAAATGCTCAGTGTGTGTTTGGATGAGGGGGGTTAGTGTGTGTGCAAATCTGTGTGAAAGAAATGTCTCTTTTGCCAACTACAAGAACACACTGCATGATGCACATTCCTCTTTCTAAACACTGATGATGTCAGCACCCTATAAGTACAGCAGGAGAAGGAAACCTCCCAGTAATTAGAATAGCGCTCTCCACTAATGCATCTCTCACAAATGTCATAACATAATTAGGTAGGGGTTTGAATCCTACAAATGCTCAGTGTGTGTCTGTGTTTGGGTGAGAGAGGTTAGTGTGTGTGCAAATCTGTGTGAAAGAAATGTCCCTTTTGCCAACTACAAGAACACACTGCATGATGCACATTCCTCTTTCTAAACACTGATGATGTTAGCACCCAATAAGTACAGCAGGAGAAGGAAAACCTCCGAGTAATTTCAATAGCGCGCTCTGCTAATGCGTCGCTCTCAAGTGTCATAACATAGTTAGGTAGGGGTTTGAATCCTGCAAATACTCAGTGTGTGTGTTTGGGTGAGGGGGGTTAGTGTGTGTGCAATTCTGTGTGACAGAAATGTCCCTTTTGCTACTGATACAACCAATCGACATGTATGTATGTGTGTGTGTGTTAGTGAGGGACAACCGTAGAAGATGGGGCAAGATGGAGTGTGTGCATGTATGTGTTAGCCCTAGGTGTTAGCATTATGCATGTGTGTATGTATTCACACAGTTCAACCTTGTGGCCGCCATATACGGATGTTTGTGGACAGCCACAGACTGTACCTGCCAGGTCGTACAGATCACTGTCTCTGGCCATGGACATGGTACCTGTGCCTGGCAGGGGTGCTACGGACAGTATCAGGTACTAAGCCAGACTGGGTACTATCATCAGAAGCAGGTGGTTGTTGACTGGAGACATGTCCTTGCTGGGACTGTCCAGAGCCATGTGCACATGGTCTCCTAGGGCGGTCTGATGATAGCACAGACCCAGCATTGCTGGGGCTCGTACTGGCACTATGGGAGCGGCCGTGGGTATGTTGTCATCCGCGATGACTGCCAGCTGCTGCTGTTGCTGGCATTCGTCCACGTCGACGCCTCAACCGCCCTGCATTGCCCTGGCTCATGGACATGTAGTTGTGGAACAGATCTCATGTGTCCCCCCAACGTCTGTCAATGACCTCTGTGAAATTACAGATGGCAGCCCGCAACGTCACCCATAGTGTCATTCATAGCAGTGCGATGTGCTCTCAGTTCCCTCAGACCCTGTCTGGTGTACCGTTCCATACGTGACTGTGCCTGCATTACAGCCCGGAACATAGCTGAGGTTGAAAGACCTCTGTGGGCATGTCTGACAGGGGCAGTACGACCACGGATGCTCCCACGAGAACCCCTGAACATCTGCCTGTGTGGTACCATGTCAGGACTCTGGCCATGGCTGCTGTGAGGGGATGCATGTGCCACTGATACCACATTACCCTGATCAATGCCCACTGTATGCTGTCCATCACCTAGGGATATTGGTGACAATGGATGTATTGGCAGGATGACTGTGCGCATTGATGGGGTTGACAGCTGTGTACTGTTGATTGCCTGACCAACAACGGACCCTGGCACACCTCCCTGTGCCATTACACAGGTATCATCATTATCACTATCCCCAGCAGCAGATTCAGGTTCCCTGCTGCACACCACCAGAGCAGCATCAGAACCTGTGAGAAGAAGACAGGAAACACAGTTTACAATGTGCACACAATGTTAACACACATGCACACATGCACACATGGGCACATGCACACATGCACACATGCACACATGGGCACATGCACACATGCACACATGGGCACATGGGCACATGCACACATGCACACATGAGCACATGCACACATGGGCACATGCACACATGCACACATGGGCACATGCACACATGCACACGTGGGTGCATGCACACATGCACACATGCACACTCCTCAGTACATGAGATACAAACACACAGATACAGATACACCTGCAATCACACACATAGCAATACCATTGTAGGGTATTATTACTATTACTATCATAAGTATTAAAGGAATGTTATTACACACTCACCAGCATGGATTGGCTGCCTTGCTGTTACACCAGAGGGACCTGCACAAATAAGACATTCATTGTCAGTGGGCACAACTGTGCCATTGATACTGTGAGTATTATACAGTTCAGTAGTACAACAGTTGGCTTTCACAGGTCTACTGCCGATACTGAGAATATCACTCTTGCACAATAATTACCAGGATAATAGCTACAAACACAGCACACACCTCACACATGCATAAACTACAAGTGTAGAGAACAGTCAACTATAGATATGGCATGTTACCTGCACGCTCTAAGTCCTCCTGCTGGGTGGCTCCAGCCTCCATCATTACACATGTGTGTGGATGTTGTTGTTGTTGGGCTGGAGCCACAACATTTAGGAGGAGCCCCTCCAGTCTGGTGAGGGAGGGTGTATAACCACCCCAGCACCTGTGGCAAGCTGTTGCCTGTGGATATCAGATGCACGCTGACGGACATTTCTAATTAAATCACTGCAGTGATGGCGTACCTGCTCATATGTCTGGTTGTGCATGCCTATGTCATTTACCCGATGGACAAGGTCTTGCCACAGTGCAGCCCTCTCCTGCTGGTTCTGGCTGGTGCGGGA
Source organism: Protopterus annectens (assembly GCF_019279795.1). Classification (NCBI taxonomy): domain Eukaryota; kingdom Metazoa; phylum Chordata; order Ceratodontiformes; family Protopteridae; genus Protopterus; species Protopterus annectens. Next base: position 531,500,927 of record NC_056739.1, on the reverse strand, counting down.
AAAGAGTGTGGCAAAATCCTGCACCAGGCTCTGGTGTATCTCCTCTTCCAATGCAGCAGAGTATGTGGGATTGCGCTGGTGCACCATTGCCCTTGAAGGAAAAGAAAAATATGTGAGCAAGTGATATGGCACAGATAAAACTCTACTGTAGTGATATAACTGAACTGCCATATCTATATCTGTCTGTCTATTGGGCGATACACATGTGAATGACCACATATCAGTGCTCAGCCGACAATTCTGTGACAGTGCCTGGCACACTCCATACAACAAACAAGTATACTCCAGCAGTCAGCACACTGTTTGAGGTCCAATGCACAGCCTCACACTGGGGGTTTGTATCAAGGTAATGTATGGGGAACATTGTCAACCCATGCAATGCATGCAATGCACAGTACAAATGTCACTGGTAATTCACCATAGTCTTTGTTGCCATAACCATACCTACACCACAGTCACATACAGGGAACCACAGCACAACATATGGCAATGTAGTATGTTTGTATCCCAATACCTGACACAACTTTCTCTGGCCTCACATCAAGGACACACACTACCATGACAGACACAAAGTCATGCTGAGCAATCATACCATTACAGACCTTGCACACAGTCAGTGGCACACGCATTCCACCTCACATAGTTGGTATTGCAATAAGTACATGTGTGTGTGCATTGTGTCATAGGCATGTAGTATGCTATTGGGTCTGGGCCTACAGCAGCATACTGCTATGCTACCCTGCCCCTTGGGACACATGTAATGTGGTTGTACTTGCTCCTGTCAAACAGTTACACAGGGTGACTCATATGGCATACTACCTATCTGCATAACATTCAACAGGGGTATGTCTGACATCTACTAATGGGGAGCCTTGCTTCGTAATGCTGGGTGGTTTACTTCAGGGTATGGCCTATTTGTGGGTAGGAACCTGTACCTCCACCATGTGCTCTTTACTGCGGAGCCAAGGATGACAGACATAGGTCATTTATGCTGGGGATATTGTGAGGTGTTACCATGGTTGTTGGACAACTGTTATGGGTGTGACTTAACTATGCATATCCAGCAGTGGTATGCTCTGTGTCGGTAGTTTGAGAGGCACTCTATCTGTGGTTTTGTCAGTCACTCTTCATAGGTAATGTGTTTGAGGGCATTATCACTGTTTGTTAGGTATGACTGTATCCTTCCCCCTTTCTGTAGTTGTCATGGGAGGTACATACCATGTAGGACATTGTGAGGTGTAGAGGGGTACAGTGACCTACATTTCACTAGCTGACACACCATTTCTGCTGACCTGTACCATGTACAGGTATTAAAAGACTGGTGTGCCACTGTGAATATCACAGGGGAGGCTATTGTACACTTGTTTCCCATTTTCCCTCCTGACACATCCAGTAGTAGGCAGGCAACCACATATGTGGTGGTTAGTGGTGTAAGTGTTTTGGAATGGGGTATGGTACTCCTGTATCCGCACTGGTGTTCAGTACATGCCTTTGTCACCAGGCACCTGTTGCAATACATCTGCACACATGTGCCTCTCTCAGTATATATATATATATATATATATATATATATATATATATATATATATATATGTATATATATATATATATATATATATATATATATATATATATATATATATATCTATATATCTATATATATCTATCTATATATATATATATATATATATATATATATATAAAGAGAGAGAGAGGGGGTGAGAGATAGAGAGAGAGATATTCATATACATACATATCTGTACACATTCATATCTGTCTGTATATGTGTATGTATCTATATATATCTATATATGTATGTGTCTATTACTTAATATGTGTATATACATATTCTATCCATCTATCTATATATGTTCATAGGTTCATAGGTAGGTACTAGGCTATCGGCCCTAGGGCCCATACAAGCCTAGCCAATAAATGTACCCTGGCTTTCGCCACCCAAGAAAGGTATTTTCCTATGCCCCTGTCGAGCAGAGCCACAGACGTGATCCGCGGGGTGAATTCCCCATTTCCCATCCAATCATTAAGATCTTTCTTGAAGAGTGCTAATGAGGAGCTCTGTTTGACATAGATAGGTAGTCTGTTCCAGAGTATGGGAAGTGTCTGGGACAGGACTCTCTCCCTCCAGCATGTTCTGTTTATTGTGGTGACAAGGTTAAGGTCCCTAGAGCGTGTAGCTCAGAGGGATTGGGATCTCTTTAAGTGGAGCATGTCCAACAGCTCTAGGTTTGACATAGCTGTGTATGTTAGGCAGAAATCACCCCTGAGTAAGCGATATGCCATGGGGTCATGCTGTAGTTTTTTAAGATGGTCTGCATAGGGCATCTGTTTGAGGCCAGTAATCCTCTTTGTGAGGTATTTCTGTGGTCTTTCCAGTTGTTGTAGTTGTCCTGTGAGGTACATACCAAAAGGGGAGTTGTACTCTATTATGGGTCGAATAAGTGATGAGTTGAGGGGAACAATTACCTCATTTTTCTGGATGGGAATCCTTTTATGATGAGATGAGCCACATAGAAGGATTTCCCGACCACTGTGGCAATGTGATTATCAAAGGAGAGACTACTGTGCACCTGTGTCCCAAGATCTATTATCACATTTTCGTCATTAAGTAGACTACCAGCTATGTGGTAGTTCATGGTTACAGAGTTTATACCATGGGGATGACAATACACATTTTGGCATTGAGCTTCAGGCCATGGCCTTGACACCAGGTATCTGTCTCAGGGAGGGCCTTTTGTAGTTTGCCCACATCGTTAGGAGTTGCGATTATGGCTCCAAGTTTGCAGTCATCTGCAAACTTTGTTAGCCACAGACCTTCTGTGTTGGCCTGCACTTCAGAGAAGTAGATACCAAACAGGGGATGACCCAGGACTGAACCCTGTGGTACTCCACTTGTCACTGGTCTGATGTCGGATTTGGAATACGCTACTTTCACAGTGTGGGTTCTGTCCGTGAGCCAGTTGGAAACCCATCTTATGACATAGGGATTTATACCTAGTTTAGTGTGCTTATCTATAATTCCAGAATGGGGGATGGTTTTAAAAGCCTTGGTGAGGTCTACATAAGCTGTGTGAACCATTTTACCATCATCTATGGCTTTGGTGACTGCTTCAAAGACGTCAATCAGGTTTAGGAGACATGATCTGCCTTTTACAAATCCAAACTGAGTAGGGTCCAGAGTTTGGAGATTACCAATGTCTTTGTTTATGAGTTCCATGATGGTACATTCCATGGCCTTGCAGACCAGGCTCATCAGGCTAATGGGGCAGTGGTTACCGTGGTCCATCGTGGCTCCCCCTTTGTGGAGTGGGATGTGTTGTGGTGCGCCATTCAGTGGCTACAAAGCATGAGGTGAGGCTATGATTGAACATGGTACTGCGGTAGGGTGCCAGTTCATTCAGTGGTTCATGTAGAATGCAGCCTGGGATATTGTCAGGTCCCATGGATGCTGTGTTCTTGGCTTTGGAGAGTGTGTATTTTACCTGTGCAGCCGTGATTATAGTGACTTTGCATTCTTCCAGTGTAGAGATGGGCCCTCTAGGGGGTGAGAGGGGGGTAAAGTTAGCACTGAACCTATCTGCCAGGATGTTTGCAATATCAGTTGGTTCTGTATATTTAGTGCCATTATGCTGTACCTCAGAGCAGATATGAGTGTTCCCATTTAGATTCTTGACATAGCTATAGAATGCTTTGTGGTTGTCTTTAGAGTCAGTGGCAATTTTGTTTTCATAACTAGCTTTGGAGGATTTTGTGAGGGATCTCAGCTTCTTACTGAGGTTGACCAGGGAGTTCCTCCAGTCGTGGGAATTTACTTAATTTTGCAACCGTTTCTTTCTTCTGATGTAGAGGTTGTTTATGGCAGAGGACCACCAGACTGGTTTCCTTTGTCTGGGGGAAAACATCTTGGTTCTATTAGGGATAGCATGATCCATGCACTTGTGTCAGTGCTTATACAGTGCATTTGTGTAGGATTTGGCAGTCATACCTCTAGTGTCCATCTACATGGGTGTCATGCAGTTTGCCACTTCTGTCTTAAGAAGTGTGACATTGGCTTTTGAGAAGTTTGTTACGATGGTGTCCCTAATTGGTGCTGGGGGTGGCATGTGGATGTCTAGGCTGATTACCTTGTGGTCGGATCTGACCAACAAGGAATTGACCTCTGGTGTGAAACACCGGTTTCCCATGTTGGTGATGACCAAGTCAGGGATATTGCTGCCCCTGGTGGGGGTGTGAATAAGTTGATCCAAGGCGTTGGTATTTATGAATTCTAGAAAACGTTGAGCAATAAAGTTGGTACAGGAGTAGTTTTTCCATTTAATGGTGGGGTAGGTGAAATCGGCCATTATTAGGGTGTTGGGTTGTACCCAATACTTTCCAGTGTATCAGGAAATGAGGGGTGTGAATCCTGGGGCATGGTGGGGGGTCTGTAGCATGCTATGATTTGGATTGCGGTCTTGCCCAGAGTTAGTTGCAATTGGATACCTCAGATGCATTATGCTGTGCAACTAGCCTGGAGGTGTGGATATCCTTAATGAATATGGACACGCCTCTGCCTTTAGTGTTTCTTTCTGGGTTAGGTGGCCAAAAGGTGTGGTATGAATTGAAGCCTGGTAATGCAGGGGTGCTCTCTGGAGCTTTGAACCAGGTCTCTGTCACTGCACAGATGTCACAGATGTCACCGTTTACAGTGCTGAATTTGTCATTTGAACCTTGCCTGACAAAGGCGCTATAGGGGTGGCATGAATCTTAGCCAGTATCCGGAATCCTGCGGGTGACAGGTGCAGGCCATCTCTGGAAAAGCATCATGGACTGTCGATCATGTCGTCCCAGGCAGACAGATGCTGGATCCCCTTAGAATGACACCAGAAGCTTAGCCAATTGTTGAGGTCATTCAGTTTGTCCTTCTACTGTGGTATCATTCTGGGTCTATCTATTTCTACATCCCTCTCTATCTATGTATACATATATGCATATTATATATAGATACATATATAAATATACATACATATAATATATATATATATATATATATATATATATATATATATATATATGTATACATATACCTTTTTATTTACACATACGAATACACACACTAACATACTGCTAAACATTCATTACTGTAAAACCTACATTGTACGTTGCACTACAACTTACATTGATATGTGCACAAAGCATCCTTCACATACATATGTATGTCCAGCCTTCACTAACAGTTGCAGTATGTCCCCTGCCCTATGCACATCTTCATATATATATATATATATATATATATATATATATATATATATATATATATATATATATATATATATATATATATATATACAGACTGCTAACACATATGGAGGGTTCACAGTATGTAGACTATTACATTATTAGTTTACATTACCTTTTTTGGACACTGCTATTTTTGATGGCTTGCTGCTTGGTAGCCTGCTGTTCTGTAATGTTGTAGTTTTGGCAGTCTGTGTCTGTTATTCGTTTTTTTTTCTTTTGTTTTTATTTATTTTCTCTCTCTCTCTCTCTCTCTCTCTCTCTGTCTCTCCCTCTGGCTGTTGCAACGAATGTATTGCATGTGTGGACTGGGAGTACAGGCTGCTTTTGTAGGTATATGCAGATGTGCATGTGATGGCCTCCTCACCAATTGTTAGCCAGCATTTGCTAATTGCATGCAGCCTGCTATGTGGTAATTGTAATTCTCACTATGATTTCAGGACAGTGCTATAAAATGTTAGGTGAGGTAGGCATAGCCCTTTCAGATTTTCAAGGTGGGGACCATGCTGGTATGCTGTGGACACTGTTGTGTGAGCGTAAAGGTTGGTATGTCTCTCATATCTCAGGCTGTGTTGTAGGCACTGACATGCATGTTGTACTGACACCTGACTATTGCTTCCTGCAGTTTATTCTTCTCAGTGTGTATGTTAACTGACACCTAATAATACTACTACTACTGTTTAAATGGGAGTATGTGCTTTCCTGTGGGACTTGTGGAGTAACTGGTTTACAGCAGTGGCTCTTGCAATTTGTTGCTATGGCTTCACTATTTATCCTTTACATTCATTCCTTGGAGGCCTGCTAGGTGTCTTTACTGGAATGTGTTGATATGGCTTTCCTATTTTCCATTCACATTCACTCCTTGTAATGCTTGCTATATTTCTTTCAGCAGCAATTCCTTATATGTTTGTTGTGGTTTGGTGGTACTGCATGCAGTCTGGTCTGGCCAAGGTGTGGGGCTTGACACCTACAAGGGTATTTTATTTTGCTGCTGAGCAGTAGTGGCACCTTGTACTTTGTACTAACCCTTATGGATAGCAGGCACATGCAGTGCTTGCAAACTGCTATACTGTCCTTCTGTTATTAGTTGGATACCTCCTTTGATATTTGTGGGTTGTACACCTACATGTCGGTGTGCTTGCGGAAGCTATTCTACAGCTATTCACAAAGTGTGTGACAGCAGACAGAATGATATGCCGGTGAGTTTGTGACACTTGCAGGCCTCAGATACTCACTCTCAGTTGTATCTTTTATCAGCCTCAGGGAATGGTCCATATCAGTGGGATACACCCGTGATATATTTCAGATATTCTGCAGTTGTTACTGCGGGGTATTTTGAGCATGTGTATTAATACACCATTTCTGACATGCACGTAGAGCATACTTTCAGTAGTTGACAGTTACCATTACGTGGGACAAAACACCTTTCTGTCTACTGTTAGTACATTTCGCAGGGAGTCAGTGGGGCACAGTTAACATTTGTTTTCAAATCAGGGACATCCCTGTAAATCAGTCCCAGTTGCGAGGTCTGGCCTCTTACCTGTTCAAATATGGCAGTGTTTATCCTGCTCTGATAGTGTGTGTATTTTGCAAGATGCTACTGTCACATTATTACCTACTAGCTACCAACTAGCATGGCCATTTTTCTTCTCACACTAATGTTATACAAATCCACAAGAATTGCCAGCAAAGATACAAGAAAAGCTTTGTGTAATAGCCTTCCTATATTCCCTTTACATTCAGTCCTACTATTTCATGATATATTGCTTTCAACACAAAGTCATTGTATATCAGTTATGGCTTAGTGGTAAATCATGCAGACTAGTGTTTCCAAGGTCCTGGGTTCAAGACTGACAGAGGAATTTTATTTTGCTGCTGAGCAGACTACAGGCCTTGTCATTCAGAGTGACTAAGGCACTTTTAAGCAGTTGTAAGCAGGTTAGTGCTAGTTTGTGCGGAGCTCATGTATGCGCACTGTCGCTTAGCTTCGCGCACACATGCTTAGCTAAGCGCACACAAGCGCACACCCGCTTACAACTGCTTAAAAGTGCTTACTCTCATGCACACTCGTGCTAATTTCTTTGAAAGAAAAGAAAATGGGGAAATAGGACAGTGGTGAAAAAGGGGGCACAAAGAGGGTAGGACAGTAGGAAAACAAGCTCGGGATTTGCAGGAAGGATGTAGGAAAGGCCCATAGCTGCCCATTTCTTTATCAGCAACAGCTGTGCATATGTCTGTAATTTGGTGTGAAATTTGAAACCTTCCACCCCTGAGAGAGGGGTGAGGACAACAAAATATATTGTACAGCCAATTGTAATTTCCACTTCACATGTCCAGCAGACATGTCTGCAAAATGGGCAGCTATGTATGGGGCGTAATTTTTTTGCGGGAACAGAGTGCCCTTTTTTTTCAAGTGAGAGTGGAATGTGAGGTACAGGAAGTAGGTATATTTGGGGCGGTAGGTAGGGGAGGTTGACAGACAAGACAAACAAGACGCATACAGGGGCAGAGTATGACTGACGTGAGGGGGAAACACAATTGACGGGGACGGATGTTGGGATATCGTGAGCCCATGAGCCCACAGATGGCAACAGTGGAACTGAGATCCCCACCAATGGGCAGTTGCCACTGTGCCTTCAGGGCCCAGGACGGGGCTGTGCTGGGGGCTGTGTAGGACGGGCAGCAGGGACACCCGTGAATTGTGCCACCAGAAAAAATTCAGAAGTCCCCAAATGGTGGTAAAATGGAATAAAAAACATGAAAAAAAAACACACCAAAGAAGAGAATGTGTACAAACGTTTAATGTTAAGCACTTTTGGCAACTCTTGCCTTCATCAGAACATAAACTTCCGTAAAATACAGATGTTTAAATACCTTTAAAATCACAGTTTCCTGTCACATGATTCAATTAAACAACCAACTAATTAAAAAAAATCTTGAAAAGCATACCTAAACTCCTTTTCTCTCCTATATCATATTCACACCACTTGAAATTTTTGCAACACTCTCCCCTATTTCAAAACTTGTACCTAAGATATGTATACTTGGCTAACTCCTTCTCTCCATTATGAAGTCTTTAATATTGGAATGTATATTATTGTTTATCTCTTCAGACTAATTCTCTTTGCTTATTCACTTTACATTTGCTTATTATTTTTTCCATCTATGCTTTTATTTTTTGAACTCTAACTTGTGTGTTATCCTGTAGTATGGATTACTATTTGTACTGTAAATGCTTTTTGAGTGCAAATATTATAAGAAACTTCTTTTGTAATCTGAAGCTTTTCTTCTTGTGTCGCCACTGAAAATGGGCTTCTGGCCCATTTGGACTAACCTGGTTAACAAATGTCAATAAATAAATAAATACATTTTACATTTTATCTTCTGAGACCTGGGCTTATTTATGACTTCCATTTATTGTTTTTTCTCTCTTCATAACCATGTGGATTTCCTCAATATAATCTACATCAACAATGCAGTAGCATCTCTCTGTGGGAGACCCTCCCCACTAGAGTAATTAGACTGTCAGTACATAGCATTTACCTTTCCACTGATACCTGTGCCATGGCTTAAAAGATGTTATAATGGAACTGTTTAGTTACTCACTTAACCAAACAATATATTTAAATAGGTTTGGACTGTAATAGCGCTTTAACAGTATCACAACTCCCTGCTTCAATTCTTAATCCTTATACTTTTGCAGTTCTGCACTTTTTTATCTAACATCTAGAAACTTTGAACTCTGTTTCAAGTTCCCACAAGTTCCCAGAGAATCCCACAAATTTATTATCGGTGAACTACCCCAATATACAAAATGCAAATAAAATAACATAAATAAAAATAGGTGTTTTACCTAAATGCAAATGCTTCTTGAATAGTATTGCAATCTAAAGTAATATCCTGAATCGTCACCATGGCTGATAAAATAACTGTGAAAGAATTAAAGATTAAAATCAGAACTTTAATAAATCAATAAAACAAAAATGTCCGAATAAAAGTTAGGTTAGACCTCCAAATGATAAGCACTTTTGGCAGAAAACTGCCTTCTTCAGATCAGATTTTGTCACAAGTCTTTCTTCCTTATTCCTTTTATTTTATGAGTGTCACTAGCATGCTACTCAATGGAATGCCTAACACATTTCTCAAATTTATATTAATTTTTCTTTTGTCCCACATATATCCCTCTGGATAGACCTTCCATTCTTGCTAATGAACTTCACTCTATATTCCCTAACATCACCTCACTTCCATAGCTAACTCCCTGTCTGTACTGCTATCTGCTAAATTCTAATTATATTTTAAATGTAAAAGCTGCCTAATACCTATGAATGTGCAAAATCTTAAAGAATGCAACTATAAACAGATTGCTTGTTGTAAATTAATTTGCATGGTTGCTTTATACATTTTTAAATCTGGGCTGAACTCGAACAAATTCCATTTGTTCCTGCCAAGTTAAGAAAGAAAAAATAAATAGCTGTAAATAAATTTAAATGAAGGTTCATGAACCATAACAGTTGTATTATGCTTATTAATAACATATTTTCTTTAATTAGATGTGTTGTAATAATTTTCTCTTAGCATTTTCATTACTAGAACTAACCTGACATCTTAAAAATGTCAGGTAATAGTACTGCTGGAAATAACCTGACATCTTAAAAAACGTCAGGTAAATAGTACTGAAATTAATAGGCTCTACCCTGCCTTTTCATTTATTGCAGATGACAAAACCAAAAGAAGCAGCAACATAAGTCTACAAATGTATAGTGTCAGCAAAGGCATGAGAGGCTGCATGTTGTAGTATGTGCGGTTCATTACTCAAATTAGTCAGTAGAATGAATTCTCCATATTGGTGGGGATATCACTACAACACATTTGTAGAATGTGTTGTCTGTTTAATATGAGCTGTCCTTTATCAGTTCCAGCATAAGAAATAAATATCCAACTGGCTTTTCTGAAGGATCTGGCTCTGTCAAGATACTACCTGAGCTGCTTATGCATATCCAGCGTATGTAGACTCTTTCCTCCATATTTCTGGAAGTTAAGATAGAACGTTGGGAGATGAACAGCTTGATTCAAACAAATTCTGAAATAACCTTGGGCATGAAAGATGGATTTGATCTTACTGATATTCTACCCCAAAAGCAGACAAGAGGACCACAGAGGGTTTACCCACCAAGGCAGCTTGCAAATTAGATACTCATCTTGAAGATATCAGAGAAAAAGAAGAACAGTTTTCCATGAAATGAACCTTAAATTTGCATGATGTACTGGTTATGATGAATGGAGATGTGATTAACTCTATCAGAAACAGTTTTAGTAAGAAAACTTTGAATAAACGGGTTCATGAACAGACATACTGAAGTGGCCGCAAGTCATACCTACACAAAGTAGTATGAAGGTCAGATCCTAGTACCTCACAAAAATATTTGAGTGACAGTGGTACAACCCAGATAGGGCCCTGTTTATTGAGTAGGCACCAGCTAGAAAATTCCACATGTCAAGATAAAGATAAAGATTTCTAGTAGCAGGATTTCATGCCTCCTTAAGTACCTGCTACACATCCTCAAAAGCAGGTGCCTTAAGCTTATCAAAATCCAGAGAAATTATTTAAAAGATAAAGGTGGAAAAATAGTGATAATGAACAACAGGGATTATATAACATACATAGAAAATCTTTTGCAAGACGAAAAAACTTACAGTAAAGTCAACTATGATTTAGTGACTAAAAAATTTAGGACTATAGACACTATTTTGTTCGATATGTACTGTCAAGGTGAATTAAATGGATTAGATTATGATTTTCTACACAAAGAACATCCCAGGTTGGGAGTATTTTTTGGGATTCCCAAAATACAAAATAACGAAACAAAGCCACCATTTAGATCTATTATTTCAGCCAAACAAACTAAAACAGAAAGCATTTCTATTTGGCTAGACAACATACTAAATCCTATAGTTCAGAGGTCGGAATTTTTTATTAAAGATTCATGGAATCTTCTAGAACTAATAAGGAATGTTAATGTAGGAAATGAAGATCTGTATTTTGGGAGCCTAGACGTAAAAAATCTTTACACAAGTATAGACCAAGAGACAGGTATTGAATTTATGAGAGAATATTTGAACACACACACAGATTTTTCAGGGACAAAAGTTAATTCACTTTGTACCTTAATGGAGCTAGTATTGGAGAATAATTTTTTTCAAATTTAACAACATTTATCAACAAGAATGTGGAGTAGCCATGGGCTCTAGGGTAGCCCCTTCTTTCGCCAACATTGTAATGGCAAGTTGGCAGACAAGATTTTTGAAAACGCACACATTGTTCAACAAAGTGTCTATGTATCGAAGATACATTGATGATTTAATATTTTTGTGGAAAGGAGAAAAGCATGAATTCATGGAACTGGTAAAAGATTTGAATCAGACCACTAATTTTTTGTCTTTCAAAATATGTGACTTTGGTAAAAGTATTACCTTTTTAGATCTGACTCTTAGTATAAACAATGACACAAACACTTTTAGTAGTAAGATCTACAGGAAACCATATTTTGCAAATAGTTATTTACACAGAGACAGTTTACATCCGACACATATGAAAAGGGGAGTAATAAAAGGGCAAATCATTAGACTAAGTAGGTTAACATCTGAAGAAGACATTTTTGTGAAAGAATTGGCCCTTTTGAGAAGTTTATTTATAAGAAGAGGGTATGAAAAAAAGTTTTTGGAGAAAATAGAAAGAGAGGTCATACCACTGAGAAAAGGAGTAGCAAAACCTATTTTACACTCAGAAGAAATACTAGTAGGAGCATCAGTGATTTGTAAGAAGAACAACATTACTGACAAACAAGTCAATGAATTTTCTACAGCGTTTCCATTGTCCATAGTTAATGAAATGTGGGACATCAAATCAGTTATAGAAAGTAACTGGAAAGTAATAATGGGCAATAGGGATTTAGTTTTAGCCATTGGAAACCAACCAAAATTCACTTACAAAAAAACTACATACTTGAAACAGTTGTTAGAATCAGGTAAGAATGAAGGTAGAAATATGGAAAGGACTTGCACAAATAAGAAAGGAACGTACAGTTGTACTAATTGCAAACAATGTAGATACATGAGCAACACTTCGTTTATAACAGTAAAACATTTAAATCACACCTTCTGGGCCAAGGAATATTACAACTGTAATAGTGAACTAGTAGTGTACCTGGCAACGTGTGTGTCATGTAGGGATTACTACATTGGTAAAACAAAGAGAGTTTTTAAGAGAAGAATGTATGAGCATGTTTTGGCAATAAAAAAGAAAGACAAAAATAATGCATTGGCCAGGCATGCAGATACATGCAAAGATTTTAAGAAACTTGAATTTTTCATTTTAGATAGAGTCAAAAAGGAATTATTCTCAGGAGACCTGAACAATATTTTGGAATGTAAGGAGTCCCTGTGGCAGTTAGTCTTTGGGGCAGACCAAACACCAGGGCTAAATGAAGTAATAAATTTGAAATGTTTTTTAATATACAGATAGTTGATTAAATGAGACTATCAGGGGAGAGAAGAGATCATATACATATAAAACAAAAACAGCTAGTTATCTTAACTAAAAAACAACTAAAAAAAGACTTGAAAAAATGTTTTTGAGACTCTAAAACTTATTTAATAGTAATAAAGCATTACAAATATGAGTAAATGGTGAATGTTATAAGGAATTATGAATGCATTTCATGTATTTATTAATTAATTTGACTTTCAAATGGTATGACATAATTTCCTGTGGAAATAGTATTTAAACAGTATTTTTTTACAACAACATGTTTCTGAGGAAGTTCACGTTAATAAAAGTGAATGAAAGCGCTTAAATTCAAACTGGAGAGTGAGAATTTTTCTTTTGGAAGTTCATCTTGATTATTGCCTGTTTTTTTAGTGTGTTTTATCGTATCTTTGGAACGTTCCTAAATTATTTAAAATGTTTAGACTGGGGTGTGTCAAACTCTCCCTGTCTTGTGCGAGTAGATCCAGATAGTGAGGAAGCTTGGGGTAGTTGTCCTTGTCAATACCATGAAAAGGGAGAACTAGTATTGTCTGAGCCAAAAGGGAGTAACCACAATTATTTTTGGAAAATCCCATCTCAATCTTCAGAATTATCCTGGATAGCAGCAAAAAAGGTAGAGATGCATAAAGAACTATTCCCTCACAAGGCAATGAAAAATGTATCTTTTAAGTTGTCTGTCTTGAAAGGAGGCCAACAGATTTATTTGACGTATTCTCCAGAACTTGATTAATACCTCATTCAAATTGTATTTGTGAGGGTCTGTCCTGTTTCTGCTCAGTTTGTCTACCACTGTGTTTTGCTCTGACGGAAAGTAATATGTTTGGTGGGTTAAATAATGCTGATGCGCTAACTCTTAAGAGATCATAGCAGCCTGTAGAGAGGACATGGCCTTGTACCTACTAGCTTGTTGATGTACCACATCACTGTAGTGTTGCTCATAATCAGCAGGGGAGATGAAAGGAACCATTGATAATGAAGAGACTAAAAGCCATGGATCACAGAGCACACCTTTTTCAAAATAATGTGGTTTGGACTGACTGAAAATTCCACAGGTCTTAGACTGTTGTCATCTCCAAGGAAATTCTCAACATCTGTAGATAAGGATTAACTTGGAGGTTGAGGAGAAAAGGGGATAACACATGATTGCTTGCATTTGTAGACTCCACCAGAGCAATTCCATTTATACAATACCCAAGATAGGTATCTGAAGGATGCAAGTGTTGGGTCTATGTGTTTAAAAAAAAAAACAAGTAATCTCCGTGGTATCCTCGAAGTCTCAAAACAACCTACTAAACAAGTATAATGGGTCCAAAAAAAAAACGGTGTAAGAAACTTCTCTGTGTGGAAGATTTTCAGTCCATATATCTCTAGTTAATCACTGTATATTAATCAGATCAGACAATAGTAGTAGAAGTAGCAAACTTAAACTCGCCTTAAGTAAAAAAAAAAAAATAAAAAAATAAAAAATATATAATTGCACAGAATTACTAAGTATTCAAAAGTAATCCAAGCAAGGCAGGCAGTCTTTTCCAGTCATAAATCCTTTATTAAGTACACAAACAAGCAATCCAAGTAAATCAAAAATAGAGTAATAGTTTCCTCACAAGCTTTCTAAATATATATATACACTTTTTATCAGGCAAGGGAGTGGTTTATTGTGCTGGAAAACAAACTGTTATTGGTACACATGTTAAATTCAGATCCCTTTCCCCATCATTGTGACATTCGAGCTGGTTCTGCCCTACTTAGTAGCTGTCATAATAATATAACACTTATGTACTTTAAATAGAATTATGTGGTACCTCTTATTTAACCAGATTATTAAGTCTGGAGGGGGGTGACGGTAACACTAAAGTAATTACCAGGACACAGTGCAATGAATGTGATGCATTCTATGTGGGCAAGACTGTAAATAAACTCAAGCATAGAATTTCATATCATCTGTCAGAAATCCGCTCTGGATGTAAAAATAATGCACTAGCCAAACAACTTTCTCTTCATAAAAGACACACGGGTTTTAAGTTCCAGATCCTGGATCGCATAGACATGGGTGATCTTGAAGGAGACATCCCAAAAATTCTGTAGAAACATGAACTCATGTGGCAATTAAAGTTGAACTCTTTTAGGAAGCCTGGACTAAACTACTACTGTTCAATCAAAAGTATACTGGAACTTAAAAAATTGCCATATTATTTACATGACTAATTTTATTTTATTTTATTTTATTTTATTTTATTCTACCAGTTGGTTTTAAATACCATTTTAAATCAGTTGTAATTTAAGTGTATATTTTGGCTCCATCTTCATACAATTTTTCTTATTATTTTTTCTTTTTCTGGTTCTCTTTTTTGCACTTTATTCAAAATGATGTGTAATAGCAATAGTAACTAATTATACAATAATATTTTTATAGATAGTTTTTGGGTTCTTGTACACAGACCTGAAGAAGTCTAGAAGGACGAAAGCGATCTTTGTTAACAAGAGGTTATAAAAAATGAATATGATTTTTATAATTGATTTTTTACATGCAAAGTGTATATGTATATATTCATATATATTTTTTGATTGCCAAATGGACAAAGGTTGATATATTTCCAGCCATGTAGTATATTGTCTTGGAAAAAATCACAGACTTAATAATCGACTTAATAATCTGGTTAAATAAGAGGTACCACATCATTATAAATTCTATTTAAAGTACATAAAGACTATATTATTATGACAGCAACTAAGTAGGACAGGACCAGGTCTAATGTCACACTGATGGGGGAAGGGATGTGAAGTTAACGTATACAAATAACACTTTGTTTTACAGCACAATAAACCACCCCCTTGCCTGATAAAAAAGTATATATATATTTAGAAAGCTTGTGAGGAAACTATTACTCTATTTTTGTTTTACTTGGATTGTTTGTCTGTGTACTTAATAAAGGCTTTTTGACTGGAAACAGACAGCCTGCCTTGCTTGGAATGCTTTCGAATACTTAGTAATTCTGAACAATTATATATATATATATATATATATATATATATATATATATATATATATATATATATATATATATATATATATTTATATATATATATATTTTTTTTTCTTAAGACGAGTTTAAGTTCACTACTTGTACTACTATTGTCTGATCTGATTAATATAGTTTGATTAACTAGTGACATAGGTAATGAAAATCTTCCACACAGAGAAGTTTCTTACACTGTTTTGTCTATGTGTTTTTAGATACCGCAGACTCTTTCTCATGTTCAACCAAGCAAGATGAATCATGAGAAGCACATATACCATTAACTACAGAATTCTGATGAACTTCCTGACTGACATCTGGGACTGAACCGAGAAGCTCTGGAATGTTTCCAGATAATACTCCATCTCCTCTTGCATCAAAAACTACTTTTGCTGTGGAGTGTCTATATGACATCATAAAAAACAATCCAAAGTGAAATGGTCAAAGTGAATTTCTGAATATTTATCTGGAATCCCAGATTAGTCAGAAGAGTTGAAACTCATAAAGGGCTCTTGACATCTGGTAATGGACTATGCAAAAATAAGTCATCCAAATAAGAAAAAAAAACATGACTGCTATTCAGCCTGCTATAAGCTATAACTGACACTTTGCAAACATGCTTCAAGCAGCAGATGATTCCTAAGGAGGTTAGGAGTGTCATATAAAGTGGTTGGGAGTTGGTATAATGGTTAAAGTGCTCACAGACACAAAGCACAAGGTTTGATTCTCACCTCTGAGAGAAATTGCTTGATCTCAAAATAGCCCACAAGGTCCGCTAGCGTAGTACTTACCTATGAGCCTAAAAGGTAATGCAGAGATACTGAAGTAGGAAATACAAATACAAATACAAATACAATATTCACAAGGGTGTAGAATAACAGTTAGACCAGGAAACAACAGTGTAAAATGGTAGAACAGTCAGCCCTTATCAATGAAACATTGCCATGAAATGTCTTTATAGAGATGATCAATCAGGGCTGTTTTGAAGTCTGTTAGCAGGATGCTGCCCTTAAGTTCAGTGGGAAGATTGATCAAAATGTTAGGGCCAAGTCTCGAAAAGGCTCTTTCGACAGCTACAGTTTTAAAAAGGTGTCTTTGTACGGCACTATGAGTAGGTTCTGAATTTCTGAGAAAGTAATTTATGGTTTTAATAGGTAGTAGTCTTCTTAGAGGGAAGCAGTAACTTTCATGTAATATTTTAAATATTAGTGAACCAAGTAAATAGGTAGATCTTTTATTTACTTGGAGTAAATTTAATTTTTGTAGAAGGCAGTGATGAATGGTTCTAGCTGCTACCAGTGCAAATTTACATATTTTGTTTACTTTGGTTAGATGTTTTTTAGTATTTTGCAAAGAATGGAAGATTAAGAGAGGAAGGCAATTCTCATGATTGTGGAGCAGAACATTTTAGCTATGGCGAGTCTAGCAGCAGAGAATAGGATGTGGGTGATTCTCTATATATGGAATAGAAACTTGACTTTTGAATAAATGACACTGGATCTATGACTCGTAAGGTGAGCAAAAATGAAGAAACTAAGGAAAAATTTTGTTTGGTTCAAAAGGTAAGGAGGGATTCCACTGAAAGGAGGTTTTTGCATCCAAAAAGTATAAAAAGTATAAACATTTTTTATATAAGTCTGAAAATGTAAATACACATTTGATAAAGTTTAAATTCAGCACTACTATTAGAAATCAAAACAGGTTGATGTACTTTGGATTAAAGTAGAATTCCACAGTGGTGCAGTGGTAGCGTTTTTGCCTCACAGCAAGAGGTTCTCCTGTTCGATTCTTGGCTTGGGTTGGGAGGGCCTTCTGTGTGGAGTCTGCATGTCCTCCCTGTGGTCAAGTGGGCATTTGAAAAACATGCGTTGAATGGGCGTGCCTTCATTGAAGGTTGGGTGTTGGCTGGCAACTCAACACCATAAAAACCAACTGCCAATCATTAGTGGACTGGAGTTCTGCTGTGGCGACCCCTAACCGGGAAAAGCCGAAAGACAAACAACAACAACTATCTGCTGATATCATTTTAACAGAAGGTGGAAGTTCAGATACCTGAGTGAGTCCATCATTTTCTGATGGAACAGTGTACTGAAAAAGTTAATGAACGAGCAAAGTCAATTCTCCGGGTTACGATGCACTATTAGTGAAAATATGCTTAGAAGAAGACATTTGCAGAGTCAAATGAGAATCAACAAAAAAGTACAAAATAACTCCAAGGAGTTACTTCCAAAAGACAACTTCAAAGAATCATGCTAGAGATGACCTCATGAGCATGAGTTATTTTAAAAATAAGAGGCTGAGCACTTGAATTTGAATCTCAGTTGACGTTTTCATCAAAAAGTAGGTGTGCTATGGGTGCACCTTCTGCCCTACTTATGCTGATTTAGTTTTACTTCATTAGGAGCAGCAGCTTGTTTTTAATTCCATTTTTGGGACACTGTTAAGTGTTATGTATGTTACCAGGACAATATTTTTATGACATGGGATGGTATGGTTCAAAAGTTGCAATAATTTTTGATTATTTAAATGGTACCACTGAATTCTTATGGTTTACTTTTAACTGTTCTAACAGCAAAATAGATTTTTTTGGATGTTTCTATAGTGATGGATTCTATTAACCATTGTTTTCAGTCATGATTGGTTTAGAAACAAACTTTTTCCACTGTGCATTCAGATTTTCAGACATGCCATCCTTTTCATCAAAAGAAAAGTATAGTCAAAGGAAAACTAATTAGATTATCAAAATTATTTCAGATGACCTAGATTTTGAAAGGGAAGCAAAACGTTTTATTAATATGTTTTTAGAAAGAGACTATTCAGGTGAACTTCTATGCAAACATTTTATTGAAGTAATAGCGCATAGGATATCTTAAGTTTGCTTGCATTTTAGCTAAGAAGAATAACATAGTCTCTGCGGTAGATGATGCATCCACAAAAGCTCTAGGGTGTTTATTTCTCCTTACATTATTGATTCTAACCATATTAGAAGTAGTTTTGAGAAAATTTGGAAGGCGTCTTTCAGCGTGACATTCTTAATAAACTAGACTCAACTCTGAAAGCTGTATTTAGTAGGAATTGTAACACAAAGTCCATTTTTGAGAGTAAGAAAGACAGGCATTTCAAGTATGGGTCCACAATGAGTAAATGTGGATGTTGCAAACAATGACAAAATATTTCTGATGGTACTAATATTACTTTTGCTTATTATCCAGAACCGTACCAAGTCTTGGCAACAATAATTGCAATTCTAAATCTTTAGTGTACATCACACTGAGTAGTGGATGTGATGCCTCCTACACAGGGAAAGCTGTATGACTGCTTAGAGTTTATATTCGTGAACATGTGGATGGCATTTCAAAGAAAGACATCAGCAATGCATTATAGAAGCATATCACCACTTGGGACAATTGAAAAAAAAATCCTTTTTTTACCTCTTGGCAAAAACAAGAATTAATCTTTGAATGGGATGTTTGAAGCATTTATTAGAATGTTGTGAAATTAAATGGCAACTCATTCTTAATGCCTTCATATTTCCTGGTTTAAATGAACATTCCTCTTTATATCCCACAGTTAAACATACATTTATGTGGGTAAATAAATGACTACATTAGTTTTTGGTTCATTTTTTACACTATTTTCATTTCCGTTTCATTTTTATTTTTGTTCTGTTGCTTCTGAAGGTTGCTGTTTTAATAATTGAATACATATTACAATGTTTAGTACACAATGAATTCATAATTATTATTATTTTTTTAGTTTTGAGTGTCACATGATATGTAATTATTTATTTGAGAATTGTTTTTAGTGTGTTCACTGTTTTGAAAAAAGTCCTATTCATTAGAGAATGAAAACACTCGACCTTCTGGTTAGTAAAATGTCTGCTTCCCATTCATAGACACAAGATACGCTTGAAAATGGACAGAGAATAACTTTGTTTTATAAAGATGGAGAGGCTGTACCAGAGCAGCGATATTCTCTATGAGGTTTACCTATCTCTCCCAATTGTTCTATTGATGTTACAGAAGATTTTTAGATCCCTAGACTGAGCATTTCTAATGCCATTGGGTCAAAGGATGCCTTATATACCAAACATAGTGCACCTTTTAGCAGTCTAGGATGCTGTGTATAGTGACAAGACTTTGAGTTGGTCCATGTAGGACATGTTGATTAGGCCTTGTATCCTTTTAGTAACTTATCTCTGTGGGCATTCCAGTTGCTGCATTTGTCTGGACAGATACATCCCATGGGGGCAATATATTCAATGACTGGCCTAATGAGGGCTGAGTAAGAAAGGCAATGCATCCTTATATCTAAACACAATCCTTGTGTTTATAAGCTGTGCAATAAAGAAGCACTTTCTTAAAACAATGGACACTTGTTAGTCAAAAGTTTGGTCACTGTACCCATAAGTTTGCAAATCCCAAAAAACTTTGTCAGAGTCAGTTTTTGGGGCAGGTTGTAAGAGATGATATCCTATCCCAAAAGATAGCTTGCAACTCAGAAACTGTGGAAGGGTGGGGGAAGGAAGGAAGGAGGCATGCTAGCACAACCATCTAAAGTGGTATATTGTCCCTTTACTAGAAAGGTTCCTGTTTTTTGTTATTTACCTCTTACCATCTCTATTTGTTTCTGAAGCATGAAATAGCTTATGAGAAGTTTGAAAGGGGGGGGGGGGTGAAAAATCAGAGAAACTCCCTAAAGTAATTTCCCTCATTCATCGTGTTATTTGTAGGCCTAAGTAGTAGATAGGCAAGATAACACCATTTCTCTAAAGTTAAATTCAAAAATTCATACCTTATTTCAAAAGGAAATTACTGAATTCACACCCAGGCATACCTCCAAAACAATAGCAGAATCCATGGCCATATACACAGTATCTTCACAATCATACATTCATACCATTAAGATATGTTTACATACTAGAGGCATGTCAAAAACAATAAAATAGAGATAGGCATGACTTTCCATATATGGGGCTGATAGTTAAAAATTCTAAATGCCCAAGTGGAAGAACAAAAAAAAATTAATAACAAATCTGTTCCAAAACCTTCTGCTATGTATCCAATGGAAAAGTAACTAAGAAGAGAAAATACGTGTTTGTTAGTTTAAACACTTTGTAAAGCTTACTTGCTTTTATGGGGAATGAAGACTCTGAATCAGGGTTGTTACAGGCAGCATAATTACCTCCTCCAAGGTTGGCACTAGAGGAGGAAAAAGTGCAAAGTGAGGCAAATCCACTTACAACATATTATAGAATCTCCTCAGTATGAGGACAAAAAACATAAGTTCCTCTAAAAACACCTCATTCATCCTGGCAACAACTGGAGAAAAGAAAATACCTCCTAAGGAAGTTGTGAAGACCAGGTTTACTCAGTCTCATAGTACTGGGCATGAGACTCTATAGATGTGTTTGTCAATGTTAGACTCATCTGAGCTGTCTTGCTCAGGGATATTTCAAGTGACCTGCTTAGCAGTTACTAAAAGCTGTGTACCAGGACTGACTCTATGTAAAAATGTCTTTGCTAAGGTAAGAAAATCATGTTTACTAATATATACCATGTCTTCAGGTGAACAATGTATAACCTTTTGTTTTTTCTTAACAACTATCTTCAGTAACCAGCTAGTAGTGGCATCTGTGTCCCTTGGACATATCCAGTAGCATCTTCCAGAGAATCTCCTTGTCCCAATAAAGATGGTTTTCCCCCTTCCAGTTCAGACTTTGCAACAGCCGAAGTTGATGTGGCTGACTCCTGTTTTATGTTGCCTGAAAGCACTACACCAAAGAACACAGGAGAGGTAAGTGTGTGGTCTGAAGAATAACAAAAAGCCACTAAAGGTTTATCTACCATCACTTAAGGCATAGACTGAGCCTCTATAGTTGGCAAGGGCTCTCAGGTAAGTTGTTATTTTCTTTCTAGGAACTGCAGAAGTCAGACCAACACGAGCGAGGTAAGTATGTATGTATCCCTATTGTGACCAAGAAAGATGGGTCAGACGCAGCCAGGGTCATTGATCAGAAGGTAAGTTGTCAAAGGTCTTCACAAATAACATATACACTCTTACCAATAAAGGTAAAGTCCCCAAAACATAGTAATACACAAGGAGTACACAAAAATTCTATAAGAAACTCCTCAGAAGTAAAAGTAGTGTGACAGAAATATATGGCAGATAAGTTGTGACAGTGTGGACACAAGCACTACATGCCCTGTAAATCCACAAGTAGTACACTAAAATGCTGTTGGAACCCCTTTGAAATGAAATTAGTCAGACAGACTAAATGGCAGGCAAGCTGTCACAGTATGGACATGAGCACTGCCTGCCCTGTTGTCATCCCCGCTCAAATAAAACACTACCCTACACAAACTTTTATAAAAAAAAAAAAGTCAAAGGTTTGCCTAAGTAGTACATTTCTATATCAAATAAGCACAGTAGCCAAAGCTATGAATAGCAGTCCCAGACAGGAAACAGATAATTGTTCGGAAAGTACAGTTGTGTAAGTAAACTTACCATAACAGTAGGTGTTTGAATAATCAGAGCTGCAGTAATCTTAGCTATATGGTTTATATCCTACCAAGGCTACAACAGCTGGCCAACTTCCAAAGCTTCAGGGTACCTTCCATGTGCACAAACTGTCAGGCAGTTCGAGCTGACATAATGGAAAAAAGGCAGGTTTGGGTGGCAAGCCCTTCAAGGCTTTCATGCCAACAGACAGAGAGAAACAGAGAAGCTAAGTCCTGTAAGGGCAATACTAGGAACAACAAAAAAATAAGTATTCACACCCTGGCATAAACAACACACCAAAAACAAGGGGGATGGAGGGAAGGAGCAGCCACTGCAGCAGTGATCATGCAAACATCTACTGTTATGGTAAGTGTACTTACACAACTATACTATGTCCATCATATTGATCAGTGCTGCAGTAGTCTTAGCTATATAGGTAGATTACCCTAACTTACTGCATTTGGGAAGTGGAAAGGAAGGAGTCCCGCAGTTGCTAAAGATTAGTCCTAGCAAAGCCTGATCTACACCTATAAAAGGAATTAAATTTGGAATGCCTTGGAAATGTATGTATAGATGACCAATTTGCTGATTCTAGAATACGTCTAGAATCTAACCCTTTCAAAAAATGTAGATGAATCCAAGGCCACGGTAAAGTGTAATATCCCAACGCGATATGGGTCCCTAAGCTAGGGACGAAGAAGAAAGGCTCCTCTGAGGAAGGCTTTAGAAAGTCTAATGGATGCAATGGGGGTGTGATTCTTGATAATGTGAAAAGAAGATATAATAGCCAATTATACCTTAATAATGGAGTAGCTGGCTCAGTTCTGAAAAAGATCTTCTTTCGGCTGTTCCTGATAGGGGTCACACAGAGGATCATCTGTTTTCATTTCTTCCTCTCCTCTGCATCTTGCTCTGGCACACCTACCACCTGCTTTTCCTATCTCACCACATACATAAACCTTATCTTAGGCCTTCCTCTTTTCTTCTTACCTGGCAGCTCCATCCTTAGCATCCTTTTCCCAATATACCTAGCATCCCTGCTCAGCACTTGTCCAAACCAATGCAATCTTGCCTCTCTGGCTTTGTCTTCAAACCGTCCAACCTGAGTTGGCCCTCTAATATACTGAGTCCTAATCCTGTCCATCCTCAGCACACCCAATGCAAATCTTAACATCTTTAACTCTGCCACCTCCAGCTCTGATTCCTGCCTTTTTGTCAATGTCACCATCTCAAACCTATATAGCATAGCTGGTCTCACTACCGTCTTGTAGACCTTTTCTTTCACTCTGGTACCCGTCTGTCACAAATCACTCCTGACACTCTTTTCCATCCACTCCACAATGCCTGTACTCTCTTCTTCACCTCTCTTCCATACTCACCATTACTCTGAACTGTTGATCTTGGGTCTGTATCACAATGTCTAAACGTTGTAATATTGAACACCTAATGATTGACCAGTATTCATCGAAACGCATTTGCGCAAATCAATGAATACTTACAGGGCAAAGATGTAGTTGGCCAACTACACAATGTTGCCCTTTCCTCCATTGTAGTGTGATCTCGGAGTTGGTATATTTAGTTAGAGGTGCCCTCCACATCGTGGGGGTGTGGAGGTGTAGCCCCCTACATGGGTGGGTTTGTTTTAGGTTTAGTTCATTTCATTGTATTGCGGGGCAAGTGTTTGTTTGCCCTGTAAGTTTTCATCGATTCACGGAAATGCATTTCAATGAATAGTGGTCGATATTTAAGTGTTTGATATTACGACATTTCAATGTCATAATATAGACCCATTGATCCCAAGTATTTGAATTCATCCATCTTTGCCAACTCTATTCCGTGCATCTGCACCATTCCTCTATCCCCCCTCTTATTTGCAGACATATAGTCTGTCTTAGTACTGCTGACCTTCATTCCTCTCCTATCTAGAGCATATCTCCACCTGCCCAGGGTCTCCTAAACCTGTTCCCTACTCTCACTACAGATCATAATGTCATCCTCAAACATTATAGTCCATGGGGACTCGTGTCTGATCTCATCTGTCAGCCTGTCATCACCATTGTAAATAAGAAATGGGTCAGAGCTGACCCTTGGTGTTCTGAAAAAGATATAAATGAAAATCCAAAAATGCTGGAAGAGGAACAGAAAAGTGATGAAAATTGTTATTAAAAGCCCAGGTAGAAAATATTTTCCATTTGCTTTTGTAGATCTTTTATCAGAAGAAGTGTGAACAACAGAGGAAGAAAATCTGGACTGTCTAACCATCATCGGAACTGGAGAAGCCATGCGGTCAACTTGATGGATTGAATATCCAGGTGCAGCAACCCTGACAGATATGATAAAGGGTCTGGATTTAAGCTTAAAACCAGGGAGGCTGTACCATATGAGGCCAGAGGAAGGGAAGCCACATGTGTCAAGGTCAGTATAGTGCTATAAGGATGACTGTGACCTTTCTCACCAAGGCTTTCTGCAGAAACTTGTATATTAGAGGTGTAGGTGGGAAGGTGTAAAGGAGTTCAGGGGGGAAGGGCAATTGTGGATTAGAGCACCCCTCAGTGACTCTCCCTGCTGAAGGATTAGAGCAAAAAACTTGCTGCAGTTGGTGTTATGGGGAGATGTAAAGAGATCACAGCAACGTTGACCTTAACAGCTGAATATCCCACTCCGCTACTGCTCTGTTCATAGGTTCACAGGAGTTTACTAGACTAATGGCTCAAGAGCCCTTACAAGATTAGCAGGTTTTCCACAGATTTTGCCCAGTTTTCTAGCCCTAGGTGAAAGATAATCACTCTTAAAGAAAAATGTTAAACCTGTTCAACCTGGCTGCTAGAACATTGGAATTCTATGTAATATGCTTTGCTAACAGAAAGTGGTGAGAAGATATACCAACATGTTGTCTGCCTGAACAGATATTCTTGCTACCCGGCACTCTGTGGCTCTATTTTGCTTGGCGAGATACCTCCTAGTGAGCAATCAAGGTTATTGTATTCCCCCCCACCCCTAGAACACGTGCTGTGTCCTCCCCTTTTCTTTAACCAACCAAACCCTATAAGTATAGACTTGCACTCACGGCGCCATTTTTAAATCCTATTTCCCTAACCAAGACGTCCCCTCGTTTATCTGCATGGTGTGCTGCTCCAAAGTGCTTTAATATTGGTCTACTATGCTTAATTTTTGATGGAACTGTTGTTTATTTTAGTTTAGTCTGACATCTGAGAAAGTTTTGACCACACGAGTTTCTGTGCAATAAGCTGCTATTATACTGCCTTGTTCAAATGTTTCTAGCTGAGGTCTTACCCCACATGCACCACTGATTTGCAAGACTGCACTCTAGCCCTGCTAATTGTATAACCTGCCTTTTAATCTGAATACAACTAAGCACAGAGCTATGTAAAAGTTCCTAAGACTGCATTCTACCCCTGTTAATTGTATAACCAGCATTTGACATGATTATTCTGTACTGAAGAATCAGGTTTCACAGCAATGCTGTTCTGCCAGTTTTAAAAGTGAAAGTTTTATATTAGTATTGCAGTTATTTCTTTTGCCCTCACTATTAGAATGGGAAGTTCATAGGTTCATAGGTTCATAGGTAGGTACTAGGCTATCCCTGGGGCCTATACAAGCCCAGCCAAAAAGGTACCCTGGCTTTTGCCACCCAAGAAAATAATTTTGCTGTGCCACTGTCGGGTAGAGCCTAAGAAGTGATCCCCAGGGTGAATTTCCTATTTCCCATCCAATCATCAAGATCTTTCTTGAAGAGTGCTAATGAGGAGCTTTGTTTGATATAGATAGGTAGTTTGTTCCAGAGTATG
Source organism: Protopterus annectens (assembly GCF_019279795.1). Lineage (NCBI taxonomy): Eukaryota > Metazoa > Chordata > Ceratodontiformes > Protopteridae > Protopterus > Protopterus annectens. Next base: position 531,474,756 of record NC_056739.1, on the reverse strand, counting down.
GGAAGTCTCTGGGACAGGAATCTATCCCTACAGCATGTTCTGTTTATTGTGGTGACAAGGTTTAGGTCCCTAGAGTGTGTAGCTCGGAGGGATTGGGATTTCTTTAAGTGGAGCATGTCCAACAGCTCTGGGTTTGACATAGCTTTGTATGTTAGGCAGAGATCACCTCTGAGTAGGCGATATGCAACGGAGTAAAGCTGAAGTTTTTTGGGACAGTCTGCGTAGGGCATCTGTTTGAGACCAGTAATCCTCTTTGTGAGGTATTTCTGCGGCTTTTCCAGTTGTTGTAGATGCCTTGTGAGGTACATACCAAAAGGGGCATTGTACTCTATAATGGGTCTAATGAGTGATGAGTAGAGGGGAAGAATTACCTCTTTTTTTCTGGATGAGAAATGTTTTGTGATGAGGTGTGCCACATAGAAGGATTTCCTGACTACTGTGGCGATGTGATTATCAAAGGAGAGACTACTGTCCTCCTGTGTCCCAAGGTCTCTTATCACACTTTTGGTGTTAAGTATACTACCGCCTACGTTGTAGTTCATGGGTACAGAGTTTTTACCAAACGGGATGACAATGCACTTTTTTGCATTGAGCTTGAGGCCATGGCTTTGACACCAGGCATCTGTCTCAGTGAGGCTCTTTTATAGGATGTCCACATTGTTAGGAGTTTCGATTATGGCTCCTGGCTTGCAGACATCTGCGAACTTTGTTAGCCAAAGACCTTCTGTGTTAGCCTGTACTTCAGAGAAGTAGATAACAAACAGGAGAGGACTAAACCCTGTGGCACTCCACTTGTCACTGGTCTGAAGTCGTATTTGGAGTCTGCTACTTTCACAGTGTGGGTTCTGTCAGTGAGCCATTTGGCAACCCATCTTGTGACATAGGGATTTATACCTAGTTTAGTGACTTTATCTATAATTCCAGAGTGGGGGATGGTGTTGAAAGCCTTGGCAAGATCTAGATAGGCTGTGTGAACCACCTTACCCTCTTCTACGGCTTTGGTGACTGCTTCAAAGAAATCTATTAGGAGACATGATCTGCCTTTTACAAACCCGAACTGGGTGGCATCCAGAGTTTGGAGATTACCAATGTCTTTGTTTGTAAGTTCCATGATGATACGTTCCATGGCCTTGCAGACCAGGCTAATGGGGAGGTAGTTCCCTGGGTCCGTGGTGGCTCCCCCCTTCTGGAGTGGGATAACTGTCACTGTGCGCCATTCAGCAGACACAAAGCCTGAGGTGAGGCTATGATTGAACATGGTACTTAGGTGGGGTGCCAGTTCATTCTGTAGTTCATGTAGAACGCAGCCTGGGATGTTGTCTGGTCTCATGGATGCTGTGTTCTTGGCTTTGGAGAGTGTGGTTTTTACCCATGCAGCCATGATTACAGGAACTTTGCATTCTTCCGGTATAGAGATGGGCTCTTTAGGGGGTGAGATGGGTGTAAAGTTAGCACTGAACCTATTTGCCAGGATGTTGGCAATATCAGTTGGGTCTGTATATTTAGTGCCATTGTGCTGTAACTCAGAGCAGATCTGAGTGTTGCCATTGAGATTCTTGACATAGCTATAGAATGCTTTGTGGTTGTCTTTAGAATCAGTGGTGATTTTGTTTTCGTAACTAGCACTGGAGTTGCATGGGATTATCCTGGTGTTTTTAGCTAAAATTATTTATTTATTTTATTTATTTATTGACATTTTTTTAAGCAGGTTTGTCCAACTGGGCTTGTGGCCCATTTTCAGTGGAGACCTGAGGAGAAAAGCTCCAGTAGTTCATTTTAAACAAGTACAATTTTAAACAATATTGATATAATAGCAGTTATAGCAAAAAGATTCACATATGTTGGGTTACATGCATAAAGTTAAAGTTGCATTAAAAAGAAGCTAAGGAACAATTTTGCAGTGATATAGTTCAATAGGTCAACAATAAAAAATTTTGTTTGTATAAAATTATGCAAATGTATAGTATACACATTGGAGAGAGAGGTGTAATAAGGCACTAAGTAGGGTCCTTTTGAGGGTACATAAAGAGAAGAAAGACTAGGTAGGGTCATGGCAAGGGCAGGTCCTGGAATTGAGAAAATAAGCTTTTAGTTCATTTTTAAAGTGTGAGGTGTGGGAGATTGAACATAAGTCAAGGGGAAGTTTGTTCCAAGCATGGGCAAGGGAATGTTTGTAGAGTAGTTTGCCTACTGACCTTTTTGGGTCGTAGATATCAAATAATTGTTGGTTAGAAGTACGGAGGGTCCAGGATGGGATGTAGATGAAGACTAAGGAAGATAGAGATGGACAGAAGAAGGGTTTATAAAGAATAGAGTGTAGCATATGAAACTGATAAGATAGCAGAAATTGGGGAAGTTCAAGCCATTGAAGAGAGTTTAAAGAAATGCAGTGGTGTGAGTTGTATGGGGAGTTAGTAACGAATCTGGCTATTTTACGGTAAGGCTGTTGGAGTTTGTTTACAGTGGAGGCCTGGATACTGGTAAGAACTGGGGCGGTGTATAAGAGGAAGGGGAGTAGGCGTGCCTGGCCCAGGGTAAGTCTAGATTCAGGGGTTAGGAATTTTTTGTTCCGATATAGCAGATCTAGTTTCTGGTTTTTTTTTTTTTTATATATTGGAGTATGTGTAGGTTGAACTTTAGATCATCATCGATAATGACCCTTAGGAGTTTTGTGTGGATGTCAGGTTGGATAGTTGTATTGTTAGCAGATGTAATAAAAAAGGAGGTTTTGTGATGAGAAAGAGAACGGGGAAGGAAAAGTAGGAGTTTGGTCTTTTTGGGATTTAGGATCAATAGTTTGTGAGAGAGCCATTGTTCAGTGGATAGTAGGGCCTGTTGGGTCAGGGAGTGTAGTTCAGGAATGTTATTTGAGATGGATATAAGTGTGGAGTCATCGGCATACTTGATAAGGGAGGAATCTTTGCATGAGGTGTAAAGATCATTTGTGAAGATGTAAAACAAAAGGAGTCCCAAGATGGAGCCTTGGGGAACACCACTGGAGATGAGAAGGAAAGGTAAGGAGGATGAGAGCCATTTGACAGTTTGTTCCCTGCCAGACAGGTACCTATTAAACCAGGCAAGTGCGGAGGGGGATAGGTGGAGATTTGTGAGTTTGGATAGTAGTAGAGGATGAGAGACAGTATCAAAGGCTTTAGAGAGATCTAGGAAGAGACAGGAAATGAGTTTATTGTTGTCTAGGGCCTCAACAATGATATGAGTGAAGGAGAGGAGGGCATGTGGTGCTGTGGTGAGGACGAAATCCATGTTGAGTAGGGGTAAGTAAGTGGTGCGTGAGGAGGTGACTGAGAAGCTGTGAGTGAATACATTTTTCTAATATCTTGGAGAGGGGGGAAAGAATGGCAATGGGTCGATAGTTTGAGGGGTCAGTGGAGTTTCCACCTTTATGAAGAGGGATAGTGAAGAAGGATTTCCAAAGGGTGGGGACAGTTGATTCCAGAATAGATCGATTAATTAGTATAGATATAGGATAGGCAATTGAGTCAGCAGCAAGTTTGAGGAATGTAGGAGATAGATTGTCAGTGAAAGGAGAGCAAGGTTTTAGCATGAGTAGTAGAGATTTGATGTAAGTAATGGGAACTGGCTCAAAAGAAAACAAAGTTGTGTTAGTGGGACTTGGAGGGGTGGGTGTCGAAGTAGAGTTTGGCTTAGAGGTTACCAGATTTTGGATGGAAGAGATAAAGTGTTTATTTAGGATGGTAGCTGTTTCCTGAGAGGAAGAGTTAGGGTATTGGGATGGATTAGAGGGCTTTCCAGGATAGAGGATGTTGTTGAGAGTTGACCAAAATGTTCGAGGATTGGATTTGTTGTTAAGCTGAGCAGAGCCATAGTATAACTTTTTGTCATTAGTTGTATATTTTTTTGCAAGGTTCCTCAGTTGCCTGTATTTTTGAAGAAAAGGTGGTTGTTTAGTTTTAGTCCAGGTTTTCCAAGCAGAAAAGATAAGCTTAATGTAGTTTATATGCCTAAGATATTCTGATACATCTGCACTGCTATACTTTTACTCTCTTGCGTCTCCTGTTCATTTAAAATCGCTCCATAACCTCCTCTCCTAGTCCGCACTCTCACTCAGCTCTTCTCTCTCTCTCTACCCCTCCAGTTTTCTCTCCTTCTTTCCAAACCCTAATCATGCAGTCATAACTTTTTTCCTCTCTTGTGCACGTTTTACCCTGGAATACTAACTTTGGACAACCAAGACACACCTTCTCTCAACCTCTACAGTTTCTCTGCTTTTTTATTATTATTGTTCAAATTGAGCATTTTTTTTAGTTAATTTGTAATAGTGGCAGCACACTAGCAGACCTACCCCGAGGTGGTCCACACCCCACCCTCACACCCCTATTCCATACCTTAGCTTCAGGCTAGATTCATTCAATTAACTGGTGCTCCCCATGTATGCCACTAGATGGCAGGAGAAAACAGGACATAATTCCTTGTTCACATTCAAAGTACTGCTCTAGGATCTAACAGCTAGTTAAGCTAAATCCAGCCTTCCCATTTCAAGCATAGTACAATCCCCCAAAACAGTACAAGAAAACAGTCTCATCTCCATAAAAAGTGGAAAAGTTGTTTTTTTTTCCTTATTTTTTACATAGTTCTACTCTGCCATGGAAGGTGTAACTTAACTGCTGAGTACTTTTTCAATGCACGACCTTACTGAATAACTGATTGGTTCTTGCTACTTGGCACTCCATTCCGTGGCTCTAGACCACACCCACAACCAAACCACCCTATCACATCCCACCCCATACACACTCATTCTCAGATTTCCACACCCCTATTTTCTCACAATACCCCCGCCCCCACCCTCAGCTACCATATACTTAAAAGCCATCCTACTCCTCCTTCCACCCTACCATATAGCTATCCATTACTTAAAACAAAAATGTAAATCATTTTAGTATGTATCTTCCTCACCCTCACACTTCTAACCAACATCACATCCATTCATACTACCATTTCACTACGAAACACAATGTACCATACAACACATGTCTACAATACAACAAACACACACATATACTTCCCCATTAGTGCTACACTATTTAAAGACAGCTCAAAGCTACACATATATTAGTACCACAAAACTATTAGATATATCCTACATAAAAATAACACACAGAATAAAACACATATTATTTATTACAAAAAGACTTTTCATATCAGGAGACATACACCCAAACCCAGGACCAAGCAATACCTTACTCCTACCCAAGCAAAGATCAGACTTACTAATTCTTAGCATCAATACCAGGAGTATAACTAACAAACTTACTGACATACATGCATTTATAACTCACTACTCCCCAGACATAATAACCATTACTGAGACCTGGCTAAAACCTAACATCCAAAGCAAAGAAATTCTCCCACCAGGGTATAACATATTAAGACAGGATAGAACAGGTAGGAAGGGAGGTGGAGTTGCCATTCTCTTTAAAAATACACTCAACATAAACCTCTGGAAACCCCTATGCCTACATTTCAAAATGCAGAAACCTTAAGCTCAACTCTATTCATAAATGACACCAAAAAATCAATATTATCTACTGTTACATCCCCCCAGGTAACAACTCTCCCACCATTGAAGAGATCTTACAATGTATTTCAGATAATCTTACTCATCAAACCATTCTTCTAGGTGACCTAAACACGGACTGGTTAGCTTGTAACTCCAACAGCCCCACTAACCATATCAATCTCTATGGCTTTACCCAACTCATTCAAGAACCCACTAGAGTAGATAAAAAATCCCACAAACAATTAATCTTAGATTGGATGCTAGTTAATTGCTCCAAGTAAAACTATCACACCAGATGTCTACCAGACAGCCTAAGGGATCATCTCCCCACATTCCTTCTACGTAAACGCACCAACCTTTCCAACCCCACAATTTTTAGACAAGTCAGAGACAACAGTAAACTAAATGTACAGTATCTTAACCATATCCTAAGGCAATGTAAATGGGACGCACTACTAACACTAAGTTTGGAACAAGCCGTCAACTGCTTTAACAGCACTTTCACTAACATCCTCAATTCAATAGCACCCATTAGAAGAATCAGAGTCAAGACAAACTATGCACCATGGCTAAGCAGGTATACAAGAGCCTTACTAAAAGCTAGAGATAAGTCTTGGAAAGCCTGGAAGAGAGATAACATGCACTTATCCAAACAAAACTACCAAAGACTAAGAAATCAAGCAAAAAGATAAACTAAACTCGATAAACAAAACTATTTCCTAAGCTCCAAAAGAGACACACAAGAGACCCCCAAAAGTTCTGGCATGCCTTCAGCTCCCTACTAAACCCAGGTAAAACAACCACTCCAGCTCCCTCCACCAACAATAATACTAAAGATATTGCCCCCCAATTTAACCATCACTTCAATGAAACCATCCTATCTTTATCTTCTCAACCATCCAAAAATAACCATTCATGCACCCCAAACAACCCCCTTGTTAATATCCCCTCCTTTATTCTCTCACCTGTCCCTACCACTACAATTAAAAAAAACTCCTCCAATAACTTAAACCTACCAGCCTTGCTGCTGACAACTTACCAGCCAATTTCTTAAAAACAACTGCTGACTCCTTATCTTACGCTGTTTCCATCCTTATTAACCGCTCCATACAGGAAGTCTATATCCCTCAGCTATGGAAAGTATCATACACTATCCCTCTTCACAAAGCGGAATCTCTTACGAATTTTCTAACTACCATCCCATAGCCACCCTACCACCCTTATCAAAAATACTTGAAAAGTGTATTCACTATCAAGTTATGCAATTCCTGAACTCTAACAATCTCCTCTCATCCACACAACATGGCTTCCGGCAACACCATAGCACAACAACCACTCTCCTCTCTTTTACAAATACAGTTAACCTACACAGAAACAACAACAACTTTGTATCAGCAATATTTTTAGGCCTTTCCAAGGCATTTGACATGGTATTACATACCATACTACTGGACTCCATAACCTCCCTATCCTTTGCCCCTTCCACTATAGCCTGGTTTAAAAGCTATCTCTCAGACAGAAAGCAATCTGCCCAATGGCAAAGTGAATTATCTCCCCTACTTCCAACCACTATAGGTGTCCCACAAAGTTCAATACTGGGCCCTCTACTCTTCTCCTTATTTACTAACAACCTTTGTACCTCCACCCAACATGCCACATTTATACAGTATGCAACTCTGACTGACTGACTCAACTCTCATCTGCTCCACACCATCACTCAATACCCTACAACAACTTACTCAGGAAGCCTTTACCTCAGTGGAAAGTTGGATTACCCAGATACAACTCATCCTCAACCCCAACAAGACTAAATTACTTATATTCGCTCCCAACAAAACAAAATCTACCCATCTACCTTTTACAATCACATCCAAAAATGGTACTAACATCTCCCCCACTGACCACACCAAACTCCTTAGTGTAGAAATTGACAAAAATCTACTGTTTGATGTCCATATTTCACAAACAATCAAAAAGATCCACAAAAAATGGGAACACTATAGAGACATATAAACTTTCTATCTAATCAAGCACGAATTACACTGGCACAGACACAACTACTGTCCACCCTTATGTATGCCACACCAATCCTTACCCAAACAAGAAAACAGGACCTTGACCGACTCGAGTCATGCTACAATAAAATTGCCAGATTTGCTAATAACGCCATCTTCAAAACCCACCACTGTCAGGCTTTATGAGAAATCATATGGCTAGAAGTTCCTCAACTACTCAGCTATCACCAATTAATACTTGCCTACAATATTGTGAAATATCCTAAAAAAAAAACATCACTAAACTAACTTCTAACCTAGTATGTATCAAATCGCCCCCCTCTGCTCTTTTGACATATCTCTTCTCTGTATCTCTAAGGCCAACAGCTCTGCAGGGAAAGCTCTGTTCTCCCCCTACTCTGACCTCTGGTTCTATAACTACACAGTTCAAAAACTCTCTCAAAGCACACCTAATGAATTCATGGCTATGTCCGTGCATCACATAAAACCTCTATCTCTTCACAACAAACAACTAACTATACTATTATATTTCTGTTAATCTGCTACAGACTAAGGAATCTCTACTGCAAACCTCAAAATGTAATTTTCTCTATGTTTTAATCATAACTTGTTGTTTCTGTATTAATGTGCTTTATGGCTGTATATACATGTACCTTGTATTTTCATGTGCTAAACTATATTGTTACTTGCTGTGGAGCTTTTCTCCCCGTGCCTCTGCTGTAAATAGACCTGTGCCCATTCGGACTATCCCAGTAAACAAATGTAAAATAAATAAAATAAAATAAATATCACACCCAATGGGAGAGAGTCCTGAAAAGACTGGAATGCTAAGAGAACAGGTCTTATCTCCAAGATGTTGATATGAACACTGACCTCTGTATGAGACCAAGTGCCTTGGGCTATCTTCCTCATGAAATTTCCCCCTATCCCAGGTGAGAAGTATCAAGGGGCCCACCCTGGTGATACAAGTGAGGACTCCAACCCCCCACTGGATATGAGTCCTGCAAATGTTCATTAAATATATCTGAAAGGACGTGGGATCCTGTCTGATTGGCCATTGGATGGCTAAAGTCCATTGTAGAACTCACATGTGGTATCTAGACAAAAAAAGTAGAGTAATGGAGTCTGCCATGGAGCTTAAGAGGCAGGGTATCAGTTTTGCTTTTGGCTTTTGATAGGACAGTATGACCAAAGCTTGTTGATGAAGTGAAGAAATACTAGCTTGAGAAAGCTTTGCAATCTGAAGCTTTGCATCCAAAATAACTCTGATGAATTCTAAGGACAGGAATGGCTGCAGCTTGGACTTCAGTTTGAGAAAAGATGGAACAAGAAATTTCAGACCTGAATGATTGAATCACTGGTGGATGCAGTTATGAGCTAGTAGTCCAAATAAGGGAACACACAGAACCCCTGCAGTCAGAGGTGAGCTGCTACCACTGCCATGAACTTATTGAGCACCCAGGAGGGTCTATAGTGAGACTAAAAAAATAAAAACAAAAACATTTTTTTACATTTTTGCAGGGAGCAACTCCTCTTGCACACCCCACTCCCCCTGCTAAATAACTATACCAACTCTGAGATCACACTACAGTGATGAAAATGGTAAATGTACTGTTCTGTGCCCTACAGTGATCGCCATTCAAAATGTTCAAAGTTTCAAAACTTAAGTCTTATGGTCTTGACCATTTACAGTTCGAAGCTTTGAAACTTTGAGCTTGTGAAGGCAATCCACACACACATTATATATATATATATATATATATATATATATATATATATATATATATATATATATATATATATATATAGATAGATATATATATATATATATATATATATATATATACTTCAGTAGATCGCACTTTTACTAGTTCGAACCACATATGGCCGAGACCATATGCTTGAACTCGTAAAAGTTCGAACACTGACGTAAAACCACATAAAACCAAAAAACACAAAACTAAACGCCCCCCTGCACACCCACACCCCTCTTACTTAAATATACCAACTCCGAGATCGCACTACATTGCAGAAATGGGAAATCTTCCCATTCCGCTCTGTACAGAGATCTCCACTCAGTCAGATCGGACTTTTACAAGTTCGAACATATGGTCTTGACCATATGTGGTTCAAACTTATAAACGTTCGATCTACTGAAGGGGACCCATATATATATATATATATATATATATATATATATATATATATATATATATATATATATATATATACATACATATATATATATATATATATATATATATATATATATATATACATACACAGATAGATAGATATAAATATATATATATATATATATATATATATATATATATATATATATATATATATATATATATATAGATAGATATGTAGATAGATAGATATAGATATATATGTAGATATATGTAGGAAGACAACCCGAAGGCCTAAGAAGAAAAATGGACTCCAACTCCAAGAGAACAATACGTATATGTCAGAAAGATTAGTACTACTACTAATAATAATAATAATAATAATCATAATAATCATAATAATACGGGAATAGTAGAGAAGGGTAATAGGAATTTACACTAGAAATCACTTAGCTCCAAAGTGACAACTTCCGAACACTGAAGATCACGTCTGTAGCTAGTGGCAGCAAACAAGACCTGTGGCAACTTGCTCATCACAAAGGTATTATGGGTAAGGGAAGAAGCCTGAGCAATGTATCCTAAGTCTGATAATGGCCAAAGTCAAATCCGAGGTCGGATCCAAAATCCATCATTTTATGATCAGATGGTAAAAATAACAATCCCATCTCTGTTTTTAAGAATGGGGCTTCCACACACTTCTAGTATTTCACCAAACTACACATCATATTGATAATAAAGGTCTTAGACAACACAGGCAATGCTTCATAAGGTCTGCAACACCATTTGCAGCAAGAATCAGCTGATATTCTGTTTCTGTCATTTCTGGCTAAGTCTCAAAAAATCGGCTTTTCTCTTGATTGGTCCAGAAGAGTTATGGATCAGGGAAAATGTTCTTTTTTGCCAAAGGGAAAAATACTACTAACTGCTACTAACTCTTCAACTGCAGGCAATAAACAAAACACACCATCAGTCCCTATGTAGTCTTCACCCCCCCCCCCACACACACACACACCCCTCTACCAACTCCGAGATCGCATTACAGTGGAGGAAAGGGCAAATTCCCAACAATGGCCAAGCAATTCTTTTCCCTTGGGAAAAAATTCGCTTATATGGCCATTCGGAATTTTGGTATTTCAGTGGATATGTGTCGATGAAAGGATTTTCAATGAACAGCCCTATCGAAAGTTAATATAGACCCTTATATTGCATGGCTGGTGGAAGCCCATATAGAGAATAGAATCATTATCAGTAGCAGTGTGCTTTGATTGTTACTCTGGATAGAGAATCCACTATGATTCATCCACAAGACCAGTATGTTCTATAAAATTTCATTGATTTACTGAAGAATACTTAATAATTTGTCTGAATATTTCTCAAGTATTGTTAAGATAGTACTAACTAGCTACAATAAAGTTATCTGCAGGCACACAACTCTGAAATCAAAAAGACACAATTCCTTGAGGTTTGCAAAAAATGCTGGTACAGATGTTACCTATCTCCAAAAAGCTAAAGTTTCTACTACTCATTCCTGTCACATATTCCATATTTGTAAGATTATCAAAGTGTACAATTTCTATATATCTTTCAAGTAAGGGATGCTTCCTCAGATTAATGCTAAGCTGTGCTGGACACTAAAGAAGGCAAAGAAAACACAGGTAAGAGAAATGGATTACTTGATATTGTCAGACTCCTTCTGTCCTGATAATCCAAGTGTATATATATATATATATATATATATATATATATATATATATATATATATATATATATATGGGTCTATATGACATGGTCGACAGTTCATATGATCGACACTCATTTGGTCGACAGTTCATTTGGTCGACAAGCAGATTTGCCCCCTTCCTCAATGTTGTGCAACCCTGGAGTTGATATATATGGGGGGTGTGGGGGGCAAAGCCCCCCATCTAAAATGCTTCTTGATCAAATGAACTGTCGACCAAATAAACTGTCGATCATTTGAACTGTCGACCATGTCATATAGACCCATATATATATATATATATATATATATATATATATATATATATATATATATATATATAAAATAACAAATGCACTCATATATATATATATATATATATATATATATATATATATATATATGTATATATATATATATATATATATATATATTTATATATATATATATATATATATATATATATATATATATATATATATATTATATATATGTATATTAGTAAAATGTTGGGGTAAGTCTCAAACAATTATGAAAGTACATTTTTGTGTCAGATGCTTTTGCAAGATCAAGGAAGGCTGCTATATTTAATTGGTATGCCCCCTGCCTCCCTTAACTAAGCTGTTCTGGTTCTTATCTTGAAGAAAGTGCTAACCAATGACCCTCTCCACAATGACATGTGAGGATCATACCTCTCAACTTTACAGATTTTTTGCAGAATATCCAGATTTTTCCTTATATTTTTGGTCTGTTCCTCATAAAAGCTGTCCCCTGGATTCATGAAGCTCGGTGCAAGGCCGGTGTAAGGCCTGCGCCAGCTGTGTGGCGTATAAATGGTGTAGTAGTGCCATATGCATATTAATGAAGGTGCGCTGCTACCATATCCACGTGCATAGGACACATGCACGAGTGCATGGGGCATTACTAAGCTGCGCCCGGAGGCGTGTCAATGTCGGCTGGCGATGAGCAACCTAAACTGCTGAATATTATAGCCTGCCTGAAATAGTAATCGCACCTATCAGTGTCCGTGGATAATGAAACGTATGCAAAGCATGCAAGACATTTCCCGGCCACACAAAATGGAGAACCAAACAGAAATGCACGCAACGCAATATGAGTTCCCGTCCATGGAACGAATGATATTTAAAATCGTGTGTCCGTAATGTACTGCACTGTCAGAAGTTATACCCAGTGAAAGTGAAGCGCATCATGTCAGCGCGCCACCAATACACACGTCTAGCCCCATGGGCATGGTCACCAGCAGTCCCACAGTGGTAGTGATAGTACACAGCTGGGCAGTTGTGGCTATATAACAACCGTAAAGAAACCTGACAGTCCAAATTGTATACCAAACACACACAAACATATGTATATTATAATGTGCTATACACATGAACGTAACCATCACATACACATAGGATGCCATATGTGGAACCGGGATATCCAAAAGCAGAACCCATGCATGCAAATGCAATATGCAACAACCCCTGTATAGCACATAACCCGCACCCATGTCTGAATGTCCACCAAATCCAGCTACCAGCCTTGCGCATCCATACACCTACACATAGCGAGTATTCCCCATATATAATAGGAAGTATCGTCCTAGGCAGTGACAGGATTGCAAATATGTATCCCACGTTTGTAAACATCCCATCACAGGTACGTAAATCCAAATGCCCGCGCGTTAATGTTTCGGCAAAATGTGTGTACATCCCGCGTGGGATAAGTAACCTGTTGAAACCTCAGAGTTGTTCACATGCCACGGTGTCCATAACTGTACACATCTGGACAAAACATGTATGTGTAGTCATGGTACTGTTCAGTTTCTACACAGACATGCAAAACATACTATGCAGGATGAAACAGCTGTCCACCATGCAGGATACCCCACTAGGGTCGCCACCTGTTCAGATGGCCAAGGTGGGACATCCCTTGTAGAAATGTGAGAATTTGCATGATAAAACATACCCCCATCCAGTGCAAAGGACAGAATTACACGTGTATGCCAAGATAAAAGCTTATTCCATAGCATTTGTATAGCTTATGCTATCCCAAATAATAGTTATGTGTACCAGATACAAAATACCTGTATCATGCAACTAGTAAAGAAAATAAGAAATATATTATTGTCTTAAATTCACAGGACATTTTCCATGTCTCAGGTGTCGTAGCTGGACACAACTGTCCAAAGTGGGACCTCCCCTTGCAAAGAGGAACAAGTGGTAACCCTACTCCCCACTGAATTATCGACAGTATATATTCAACTCAATCACATACCGACACCACCTCTCAACCTATTACAGCAACACAAGCTGGACAAAGCCTAAAAGGATGGGTGGACAAATAGGGACAGATGTAATTACTGCTCTCACAAACTTCGAAAGTTCATGGAATAATAGTATGTACATAAGCATGAAATGTTGTGAAGGATGTGGGGTAGTCCCCAGTATTACAGATGTCCGTACATTTATACTGTAACAAACCGTCACATATGTTGACTGTACTACTGCACACCTGTAGTTAATTCATTGTTAAGTCATGTGCAAAATAATAACCCTCATAAGAATGAATACAGGAAATAGTCAAATGTGAATGGGAGCACCACTCACCGTGGATTATGTATTGTAACCACCCCCACCCATATTATGTATTGCCAACATCATAAGCTGCTGAAAGGTGCCCAAACACCTGTGTCTGTAAACACAGATTAAATGTTTAAAATGGACAAACCCTGTCCATGTGCTTTGTCTGACATTTGAACACGGTCAGGGCAGTTCCGTTCACCAGGCGGACAAGCCTAAACCCATATCACCACATGAACACCCTGACAATTAAAGACCTGTATGTGTCAGGTCTATAAGCCTTTGGGTTCTGAATATCCCTGCAGTGATTAAATATGCAGCTTGGGTCCAGAGCAGTAGGGAATAGGGAATGTGTAACATGTAGTACCGCATTTTTCCCAGCAGGAGAATGGATGCCTGTGACGTAAGTGAAGCGGTGAGGCATATGTTAATGTAGCTATATACTATGGGTATGCATATAAATGAGTCAGAACACCAAACGTATAGTGGTTACAGCATCCGGCCAACGTGAATGCAGTTCCGGTTGAACTACGACTACAGCACATATAATGTGAAAGTGTAATGAATGCGTCTGTGCTGTACAGACAGTTAAATATGTAAAGGTGAACGTGTGTTTCGCATACGTCTGTTAACCGGATTACAAATTATATACTGGTACTGTCACAAGTAATAAAGCCCACGTAAGCACAAAGACTTAGTAAACATATGTAACCCAAAATAAGGATATGCATGCGCGCCTGTGCGTAACCCACAATAAGGAAATGCAAGTGCGCCTGTGCGTGTGTGATCCGCTCACAGCATAGTAAATGAATGCTGTTTCCCCCACGTTAGTTATACATGGCTCAAACCTGTTAACCTCGTAAAGTATGAAACCGGAGAAAGTCACGCAAACTACCGGTACAAATAGGGACAAACCCCAGATATGTGCCAGAACAAACATAGAAAGTGGATAGAATAATGGGTGTGTCAGTAGCATGGATTCTCTGAAGGGTATGCAGTTGTAACCTGAACTGCTTGCCAGAATTCCCCACCGTAAGTCTCAAATGAAATGCCACTACATTGCCAGATAGACACAGGTTTATGTAAAACACACCGAAGATAAAGGGGCAACCAGCTGTACACTCTGCGACAATCTGTACAGTGGAAAGGTATGGTATGGATATAGATATATGTGTATACACATAATCCACAGACGTAAACCAAAGCAAGTTATGAAATGAGGACTGTACATGTATATATGTACACACAACAGACTTATGTCCCGTAGATATGACATATGTACATAAATAGGCCACGTTATAGCTAATATGGGTTGACAAACAGACATGCACGAAAGGTGAATAAACCACTGCATTCCAAACCATTGGCCAGAAAGTGACAGTCCAGCAAGTTCTACACTTTAAAAATGCAGATAGGTGTCCATTGCAGGACTCCAAAGATTGATCCATACGTAGTGTCAACCGACATTGACGTAAAATAAGTGACCTCAGCAAATACGAAATAGCTGTACATGCAACAGTATCAGGTGCAAGGGTGTTGACACATGTGTCAATAGAATGTATGATGTACGAACTGATATCCGGAGAGTGGGGAGTGCATATAAGTGTCTCCACACTTCAGTACCGCACACATTAAACATGTGTAATGGGTACTGTAGAGGGTTGTCAGGTATGGGAATCATGGGTATGCAGAAATGGGCCAAGGTGGTGTTTGGCAGAGATTTCGTAGGGCCGCCCCATGGGAGTGATGTGGGTATAGCACACGCCTATATTCCCAATAATGGGGCAAAACATCCACTGGATATTGCGGAAACCATTTTGGCAATATGTAGGGCCCTATATCAGTGTCATGTAGGAGATTATCATGGATGGACATGCGTACGACCAAGATGGTACCCATAACTGGCAAACTGTCAGAATAACACAGCTGCACTAAGGCATAGTACATGAAATACAAATAGGGACTGTATTAGATATACCCCAGACAAAGTCAGAACGTTGTGAGAATGCTGGCGTAGCCATGAATATGGATGGTATGAGTGTTACTAATCATGTAATGGAAATGTCAGTCACTATTATCTACCGCACAGTTCGTAATGCCTTGCCAGCAATTTACCAGAAAGGCACATCACTATGACAAATGTAACAAGGGCAAAGGTCAAACGTCAGGGCGTTTACCCATAATGTGTACAGGTTAGGGGTATGAAGGTAACCTGTCCAAAATTCATGTACAGAACTAGTAATACTAGTAGGATAGGTGAGAAGAAAGACATCAGGACAAATGAGAACACATGTACAAGTCATACGCATGTACTCCGACAAATGTGAATGACAACGTATGCCCTGTGAATGTCAATGTGGAAGGTTAATAGACACAAAAGTAATGTGTCCCTCAGGGTGTCATGCAGTGTCACTGTAACAATGTCCAGTCCCCATACTGCATCGTGAGCTCTGCCACTGACGGAAAGTGCAAATACCGGCGCACACATACGGTACATGATAGACCAATTAGTGTGGATAAGCAGCTGTTGGCCTGTGTGAGGAATACAACTGTCTGGGTGGGTGTGTCCTGCAATATAAATGTAATGGCATGTGGCCTGTGATGCCGCCATACAGTGTGTGTATTGGTGTCAGAAAGTTGATATTTTGCATCAGACACATACTCCGCAACTGTACAGATGTACGCAGAATGTGCAGAGTTCTGCCTCATATGTTTGGTGTGTTCCATGTAACTACAGTAACATTCTGGAACTTTCATGATAACTGAAGACATGAAATAATGACAAACATGTGATTAAGACACCAAATCCGACAGAAAAGCCATAGTAATGCAAAACCTATTATTGTGTCAACTTTCTACGTTTGTAAGAGCAACATGTCAATACTGCCCCTATGTGTCCCACTATCAGATAAGGCCTTGTCCAGAAATTTGCTCTAGGAGGTGGAGTGGTATGAACAGAAACAGATACATGTGTGAGGAAACAGCAATATCGACTGCAAGATAACGCAGAAGGTATGAAATGCACTGCAGTAGGACGTGCAGTACTGTCCGCAGGTATGTGCTGACATGTCAAATGACACAGCAGTCTACATGAAGAACCTATAGGGCTGTCACCTTTACAAATGATGATAGTGGGACATACCCACAGCCATGCATACAGCAAAAATAGACATACACACATCAAAACTAGGCCATGATACATGAAGCCTCCGGCGTCTACGAGTACAGTGAGAGTACAGCAAGGATAGATGTCTGCCAAGATATACAGCAAATGCCTGTAAGGGTGTGTAACACCGCCTGTAACACGGACGTTGCATGGACAATGTTGGGATTTGCAACATACCCCATTGGTATGTGAAATCTATGCAAATATGCGATACATGAAACAGTCAGTTGTCCATGCAAGAGCAGAGTTATGGGCAGAAAATAGATTATATATATATATATATATATATATATATATATATATATATATATATATATATATATACATATATATATATATATCTATAGAGAGAGAGAGAGAGAGAGAGATACAGACATACACACACACACATGTGGCAGGACTGGTAATCGAACCTACACATTACTACCCTATTACACTACAGCATGACGCATTTACATAACACGCTACCGAGAATACTAAACACAGCAGACACACAGGCATTCTACTAGGTGCGTGTCAACATCCGCAAAGACAAAGATGTCAGCAGGATATATCTGTATAGCGAAGCATATAAAAGCATAACCTGAGTCCCCAGGCGGACGGGAGCATGCACACACACACACACACATCTGGCAGGCCTGGGAATCGAACTTACACCTAACTACCCTATCACACTACAGCATGATGCATTTACAGAACGCGTTATGGAGATTACTGAACACAGCACTCCCAGAGGCATACTTCTAGGTGGGTGACATCATCCACAAAGGCAAAGACGCCGATAAGGAATGTATGTGTTGTGAGGCATCTAAAAGCATTACTGTGTCCCCAGGCAGCTGGAAAGCTGGAAACACACACACACACACACACACACACACACACTTGGAAGGGCCGGGAGTTGAACATACACCTACCTACTCTAACACACTACAGCATTACGCATTTACAGAACGCGCTACCGAGATTACTGAACACAGCACTCCCAGAGGCATACTTCTAGGTGGGTGACATCATCCGCAAAGGCAAAGACGCCGATAGGGAATGTATGTGTTGTGAGGCATCTAAAAGCATTACTGTGTCCCCAGGCAGCTGGAAACACACACACACACACACACACACACACACACACACACACACACACACACACACACACACACTTGGAAGGGCCAGGAGTTGAACATACACCTACCTACTGTAACACACTACAGCATAACGCATTTACAGAATGAGCTACCAAGATTACTGAACACAGCACTCCCAGAGGCATACTTCTAGGTGGGTGACATCATCCGCAAAGGCAAAGACGCCGAAAGGGAATGTATGTGTTGTGAGGCATCTAAAAGCATTACTGTGTCCCCAGGCAGCTGGAAAAACACACACACACACACACACACACACACACACACACACACTTGGAAGGGCCGGGTGTTGAACATACACCTACCTACTCTAACACACTACAGCATTACGCATTTACAGAACGCACTACCAAGATTACTGAACACAGCACTCCCAGAGGCATACTTCTAGGTGGGTGACATCATCCGCAAAGGCAAAGATGCCGATAGGGAATGTTTAGAGAGTGAGCGGTCTGAAAGCATATTACCGTCCCAAGGTAGACGTACACAAACACGGCAGTGCTGTCATCAAGCTAACTAAATATCTACGGAGCACAACAACACTAAATAGATACGGGATGCGCCACAGACAGTACACCCTTAGAGAGAGCAACCAGTGTGTTCAATGTAGGCATCCATTGTGATATTGAAAGTGGACATCTGGTGCCTGGATGACCACCATGGCTATACAGGATGTCAATGGCCATGCCCACATGCTTAGTATCACACGTCTGTTTGGAATGTACTGTATGTCCATCTACACAATGGCGTACTGGGCATGCTCACACACTTAGCAGTCACAAAGGGCCATCTTGCATGCACACGGAGTCTAATCACGGAAGGGCGCAGTATGGAATGTACTGTGTGTCCATCTACACAATGGCATACTGGGCATGCTCACATACTTAGCAGTTGCAAAGGGCCATCTTGCATGCACACGGAGTCTAATCATGGAAGGGCGCAGTGTGGAATGTACTGTGTGTCCATCTACACAACGGCATACTGGGCATGCTCACACACTTAGCAGTTGCAAAGGGCCATCTTGCATGCACACAGAGTCTAATCATGGAAGGGCGCTGTGTGGAATGTACTGTGTGTCCATCTACACAATGGCGTACTGGGCATGCTCACACACTTAGCATTTGCAAAGGGCCATCTTGCATGCACACAGACTCTACTCATGGAATGGCACAGTGTGGAATGTACTGTGTGTACTGGGCATGCTCACACACTTAGCAGTTGCATAGGGCCATCTTGCATGCAGATGGAGTGTACACACAGAAGGGCACAGTAAGGTATAACTGCCCTCACGCACAGGGCAGTCACACATGCAGTGACTTGTACACACACAGCTGCCATCACAGCTGTCACAGGTGCAGGTCACACACGTACACACTGCAATGTACACTGTAGCTGTCAAGTCAGCACCATGTCGTTGGTGCAGCACTACACAGCCTTATGGTCCCACAACACCATGTGACACATGACCACTGGGCTGTACAGTGGTGTACACCAGCTGTGCAGAGTACACACATACCAACAGGGATCCAACAGGTGTTATGCATTGCAATGATACCAGTATACATGAACAGGTCAGCTCAGGACATACCATGGCCCTTACACAGCTGTGACACCTGACTGTTGCTGTACACCAATGAACACACATCTGGGTATGTCATACATGTGATCGTGTGGATGTGTGCATGGACTGCACACACAACACATACATACATAGCCTTTGATGTACCTCGTGCATAACACTGGACTAATCAATGCTACACACGCAAATTGAAGGTGGGCCCATGTCTGTTGAATGCTCACACTACAGGGGGTAGCAGTGTTTACCGGGACACATACCCTTGTACTGGTCGCCTGTGACACCCGTGATATCATACCGCAGTCCATGTGTTATGTATGTCAACACACATGTCCAACAATAGCAATGCATACAAACATGGCAACAGGAGACACATGTGACATCTGTACTGTGCATGCAGTGTGCAGTGGCCGATGTCCGTAACATAGTTGCACCTACCTACGACATGCAGACGCAATGCAGACCCATCATTGACATCACTATATGGTGACATACAAACAGCACGTATGGAGGGATGTGTGTACATAATGTGGTAAACCACCTGTCTAGATGTATGTGCGCAGGGGGTGGCTCACAGTTGTGTCATGCACCATCCTATCATGCCATGTGCAAACAGTACACTATGCCACTGTTACATGACGGTGCTGACATAATGCATACACAGCAGTCAGGTGTTAACAACTATATGTCACATGGCACCTGTAACACCTACATCCTCCCATGTGCATATAGCAGCACATTTGCCAGATATAACATTGGTACACATAATGCAATCAATACCGATGCATGTCCATCAAACGTGTCATCATATGGCAGGTGTATCATTCCCAGCACTGCCATGTGTGTCCGAATGTGTGACCAGGGATGCCACATATCATGGGGAATATGTCCCAGTTGCTACACATCCCTGTACACCATTGTAGAGACCTGTACATACGTCAGTGTGGGAAGCATGACGTTTGCTGCTGAGGTGCATGACACACGTCGGCTGTCCGTATACACATGTGTGGTCAGCACAGTGTGTGTGTGTGTGTGTCTGTATGTATGTCTGGTGCTTGGTGTGAGTGTGCACACTAATATACGGTGGGAAATGATCACTAGCCCCATGTGGTTACTAACCCGTAATGGTGATGCATTGCACAACCCTGTTGATGTCATAGGTCCCAGCCATACTGGCTACCTATGCATGTCCCTTCTCTGTGACACGTCGTGTGGGTGCATAGTACTGTGAGGGTGATGACCACACAGGCAAGGGTCCCCAGCTGTGCACTATGGGGTGTGCGTTATAGTGGTGTACACCCCGTTAATGCGGCCATGTTCCCGTACTGGTACAGGGTCCTACTGCTGCACAGCGTGGCCTCCAGCTACCAAGTGATACCTCACATCATCATTGGCCAGGCCGCTGTGCACAACCCCTGAACCATGTCACCATACCTGTAATGTGTCCTGCTATGTATGTCACGTCTCTGTCCAGTGTAGCTTGTGGCACTGACCACATGCGTCAGGTGCAGTATATGTGTGGACATCTGTGTCATGTTGGTGTGTCCAACAGTCAGGTTGAGGGTACATGTAGCATGCTGATATTGCCAGACATGCCTGTGTGTAGTCCACAGTTACACGTGGGGGACTGCAAACACTGCTACCTGTAGGCACATGCAAGTACACCATAGGAGGGGACCAGGGTATCACAACCAACATGGTGCTACAGATGTAACCGAGACACATACCGTGAACACATCACAATGCATGCTGCACCTGCACTACATGGTATGACTGATGCATGTCGACAGTCAACCTATGTCACTTACACAACTCAGTATTCACACACAACCACTGCAACATACACAGCCATCACTATGCATACACAGGTATTACATACACCTCTCACTATGCTGTTCACCCTGTGCATCAGAATATTTGTGCATAACTCTGCACCGATGGTGTGGATGACAGGGATGTGGCACAGGCTTCATCATATGCACAGGGTGATATGTTTGCCAGGGGCATAGGCTGCACCAATGGATAACATCATGTGTGTGTGTATGGGCCGGTGAGTTGACTGGACATGTCTGTGCAGAATGCATGTGGATGTTGTGGAGCCCTACAGTTGTGTTTGCTGTGTGCGTGTATGTGTGTACACAGTTCTGCCATTTGTGATGCCTACACAGATTATAATTGATAGCCCCAGATTGTACAGTGCAGGTTGTACAACTCACTGTCCACACCCACGTGACCTGTGCCTGCCTGGGGTTGCACGGGCACTACCAGGTGGAGGTACAGAGTGGCTACTGTCCGACGACACATGTCCGCTGGAACTGTGTCCCCGCTGAGACCATCCAGGGCCATGTCCACGTGGCCTGCTGTGTCCTGGTGTTGACAGCACAGCACCAGCTGCACTGCTACTGCTACAGGCACTATGGGAGTGGGCATGTGAGGTGGCACGCTCATGTCGACCTACACTAGGTGGTGTTGCTGGCCTATGTCCACATGGCCTATGCCTCATTCCTACCAGGTGTTCCAGCACAGACAGCTCCCACTCGTGGATTGCCATGCCTCGGTCAAGGTTTCCGACCATTTCACCTAGTCGCCTATCCAGAACATTAGCAAT
This sequence comes from Protopterus annectens, assembly GCF_019279795.1. NCBI lineage: Eukaryota > Metazoa > Chordata > Ceratodontiformes > Protopteridae > Protopterus > Protopterus annectens. Next base: position 531,452,276 of record NC_056739.1, on the reverse strand, counting down.
CTGCTGTTGAGCATTTACCAATGCCTGGATGTTGTCATTTAAGGTATGGATAGCAGCCCTCTGCAGCCTCTGCCCTTCTCTGTTCTGCCGTTCAGCACGTGCCTGTGCCACCATTACAGTCTGGAACATGCGTCTGGTGATACCAGCTGCTGCGCTCTGTCCTGCAGGTCCATGTCTGCCAGAGGTCCTCCTACGAGCAGCACCGGCCACATGCCTGTGTGGCGCATCTGCAGTCATTACACTGACACCATGGTGTGTAGACACACCTTCTGTAGCCACCACACATTCCTGTTCCACGCCAACAGATGCTGACTGTCCTTCCTCTATGGCCACCGGTGATGCGGTATGTGATGGCAGCAGAACTGTGTGCTGGGAAGAGGGGGACATAGCTGGGATGGTAACCATTGGAACAGATTCAGCCCTTGACAACCCTGCCTGTACCTCATGCATATGTTCATCACCGCTAGTATCTGTGGGGACACTAACATCAGATGGACTGCAGGAGGGTAACGCACCTACATCACCTGTGAATGCAAAGAAATACTGTAAAGTACAATAGACACAGACACAGACACACACACACACACACACACAGACACACACACACACACAGACACACACACACACACACACACAGACACACACACACACACACAGACACACACACACAGACACACACAGACACACCATGCATGTGATTTGTCAGATGGCATGCAGCATGCCTGCGATACAGCAGAGGGCATGCAGCTCAGGCATTAATAGTGCTAGTAAGCATACCTCCCTGGGGTGCACACTACAGCAAGCAGGTGTCATATCAGTAGCCATGCAGTTCACATAATCATGGTAGTATGCATGCATCCCTGTGATACACCATGTGGCCCAAAACAGGATAACAGTACACATGGCTGACGTGACCTTGACATGTAATCTGCTGACATGTGCATTAACATGCATACATGTATAACACAATGGTGTCCTGACATATGTACAGCATCATAATGGGCTTCACATTGCAGTGTTGTGTGTATGCCCTACAGATAGAATGCATGTTTAGCAAATGTGCATGAGCATGGGAGGGTAGTGTGAGCCATCTACATTGCTATACAGTGTGAAGTACAGACACTGTGCCATTGCATGGCAACATGAGGCATGTATGTTGCTGTAGAATGCATAATATGTACACATTGCATAGCCATAACTGCAACACAGTCGTGATGTTCGACAGATCGTATATGGTAGACTTCAGTGACACCTCAAGTAGCTGTGCACAGGCTTTTAGGTTGTCCAGTCTACCACATCAACTGTATAATCGGTCAACTAAGACTATAATTGGACCATGTGTGGACAATGTGCAACAGGGTGTATACACATCCCAAGTACTGTGTGGTTACATGTCTCTGGCCATCCCCCATGGCCATGTGTGCACATGTGTTGGCCAATTGTGTGTGATGGGTATCTTCTCCACATGTCTGTGTGGTCCCATATGACATACACCCATACATGTCAGATATGTCACAATCCACAGGGCTATGCAGACAATGGGTTGTATGTTTGGTATGTGGGGTATAGGTCATGTGATAGTGTGACAATATTGCAGACAGAACACTACATGTCTGGGACATGTCAGGTGGCACATCACAATGTGTGCACGCAATGCAGGGGCATATGACACAATGGTGACACTTGTGGGCTGCCCATATCACAGCTCACTGTGTGATACTGTGTGCGTACCACACATGTTGTTCCAATGCATACTACATATGCCTCCATTGTAGAACACCTCCACCATTGTATGCACAGCTGACCACACATGTTGCATTGACAAGTACTGTGGTTTCAAGTCTGTGTATCATTACATTTGTATATATTGCACATGGGTGGCGTGTGTGAATGCATGGTGGTGCGACCTGAATATCATGACTGGAACAAACATCAGGTGTGCAAGTGTTAACTGGCCACATGGCAAATAGATCTACACTGTAACATGCCTGATACTGATGACAGTCTCACCTGCAATGGACCCATGTCTGTGCGGCACGCCAGAGGTACCTGTATAGGGGTGACACACCAGTATGAACATTATCCATGACTGTATGACAGCCACAGGTTGCACTGTGCATGTGAACACATTTACCTGTGTAATAGCATATAGTATGCACATGTGTGCATACACAACATAGCATACTGTAGTATGCAGCATGTGTGTCCACATACCTGGCATATGTTGTTACTTTACATAATGTACAGTGACACATGCAACTACATGGGATATAATAGCCATATGTGCATTACTGACTTACCAGGCAACTCCAGGATCATTGGTTGGGAGACACCCACCTCCACGATGGCAGCTAGTGTTTCTGGATGCTGTTCCCTGGGTGTCTCCAGACTGGCCAGTAGCTCCTCTGTGTGTGTGAGTGAGGGCTGGGTTGGTGGCCCACCACCTGTTCCACCAAGTTCCCTGGTGATTGCAGTGGCACTCTGTTTTGCATGTCATATCAGGTCCATGCAGTGTCTGCACACCTGCTGGTAGGTGCGGTTATGGCCACCCACATCGTTCACCCTCCTGCATAGATCCTGCCACAGGTCATCCCGCTGCTGGGCATGCTGTGGCACATGGCTGAACAACAAGTCATAGTTGTCATGGAGCTGTGGGATGAGGACATCATCCTCCTGGCGGGTGTATGCTGGGTGGCATGTATGGGGCATTATCTGTAAAACATAATGATGGTGACAGGTCACAGTTTCAGAGATGTACAGAGATACTGCTGCACATACATTTCTATGACATCTACTGCATCTGCACAGTTATGTTTGCAAAGCATCATGACACTGACATGACTGACGTGTTTGTGTCACACATGTCACACCCATTATGCATTGGATATCATCACCATATATGTGTGTCACCGCACTACAGTGTTCATACTCCATGTAAATGCTGTTTTGCTGTGGGCATGTCTATTTGCCTGCACTTGTGTTCTTACCTATCTGCACATGCCTCGATGTGTCCACGGTACTACTGTTGACCTGGATGCTGTGTATATGTCACATATCAACACAGACACAGCTGTAATGGACTTGAGCAGTGACAATGCACACATATGCATGGACACCTGTACATGCATGTGTTTTGCTATACACATCTACACAGCACTGTACAACTGTTCAACATCCTGACATGGATCGCCTGTATTACACATGTGATAGACATGGGACAATGGATAGTCAGACGACATTCGCAGGGATGGTCATCAACCATAGCATGGGCGGGCATGGTTTCCACGCTGTTACAGATGGCCATTGTGCCACCTCAAGCTGCATCAGTGCCACATTACTGATCCAGTCAGTTGATAGTACATCTACCATGCGGCCATCACACCATGTATGACTGGGATGACATCTGCAGCTTTGATGGACAGGGTTGCATGGTATGGCGGGAGTATGTCACATATATGGCACAGGGATCTGTCCAGCCTGTGGCGATCCTAGTATTAGGATGGTGGCTGTCCATGACATATGTCATATAGATCAGGATATGGACAGGTAGCATGTCCATCATCAAGGTGTAGCAAATGTCATTCTGCAAGGTAGACAGCATGCTGCATAGTGGAGGTGTGGATTGTGAAGGCTGGTATCGCACATCCATGCATAGCCATTACCCCTTACAGGTGGTATGTGATCCAATATTGGTCACCACAGTGCTGTATATGCCCGGCCAGTGATCTCCGTGCTCATGGATGGCACCCTGACATGACATGGGTACCTCATATGACTACCTAAGGGGTCTGGAGACGTCACCATGTTGGGGGGTGCACTGCACAGCACCATCCCTTACACAGTGTCCATAATGTTGACCACAGCCTAGGTAGTAGTTTATGGGTACAGGAATGTTCACCTAGCGGTGACACTGCTGGTATCATCCATCAGACTGTGCACATATGTCACACACCTCACCCACACAGCCCATTCTGTATGTTGTTCACAACACTGACACAGCTAAACTGATAGGTCATGGCCATTCACAGCTATTCACAGCCTTACATACACAGATGTCTAACATTTGTCTGTGTGGTATGGGCTACAATGAGGGTGGGGTACAACACATTAACCCTGTTCTACTGTATCTGGCACTGATGTGCTGTGCACATGTCACTTTTGCACCTTTTGTAGTTGTGAGTCTGTCAACAGGCCACTGGTGGAACACTCCTGTGACATGCAAAGGTATTTGTAATCAAATATCCGTGCTATCTTGTACATCTGTACTGCTAACATCTACAGTGCTAATGGTTCATGGACATGCACACCATACTCAGCAGGGTTATAGTGCGGTGCCACCCTAAATGACTGTCATCACCATTTGTGGGTTGATATTATCCAACACCCTATCTGTATTCAAAAAAGAAGTAGCAGGACACTGCCAAGATAAAACCAATAAAATCACCGTTTATTAAACAAGAAGTTAGCGCTTTTGGGATAACCCTTCATCAGACATGGTTTTAGAACAACAAAACAGCCATATTTAAAATACAGATCATCCAATCACCTGCTTACAAAAACCCGCCTATTCTGTAGTGCAGGTTTAATTGGTAATACATCATTAAGTCCCGGAGGTCTATGAGCCCTCAAATCCACTATCCATTTCGATTCTGCTAAGGCTATTCTATGTTGGATATCACCCCCCCTGTCATTGACCCTAATGTTAACTATACATCTGAACTTGAAAGTATGCATAGGGTACTGGCTTATGTGTCTATATAGGGCGTTACTCAAATCACAGTTCCTGATGTTGCTCAAATGCTGCAAAATCCTAACTTTAAGCATGTTGTTTGTCATACCTATGTAGAAACATGCACATTGTTCACAATTGGCCATATAAACCAAATGCTGTGTCCTACAAGTTGCCCTCCTTAAATGAAATGTTTTGCTCATAGCAGGATGTTTGAAATCTGTGTCACCCTTTATATACATACATGCCTTACAATTACCACAAGGGTGTGTACCTATGCTCATGCTTAATGATGTCCCCCTATCCAAATGTACTTCTCTACATAACAAATCTTTTAAATTCTTATTTCTTCTATAATTAAACATGGGACGGTCACCAACTACATCCTTCAGTCCCATGTCACTTGTTAGTATGTTCCAATTGTTCTGCACTATTCGACAAATATCCTTGATGTTACTGCCATAAGTGAAGAATAATTTGGGATTCTCATTCCTGCTTTTATTCAAACCAATACTGTCCTGTCTATCCCTATCTGAATAATTCATCCAAGGCTTATATCTTGTCTTCCTACATTGTTTATTATTATTCATAACATTATTAACTAAAGATCTCCCATAACCTCTATCAATAAGATGTTGATCTAATTTGTGCAACTCCTCATCACAGCATGCATCCTCAGAGCATATCCTGGAGATCCTACTCACCTGACATTTTATTATGTTGGGAAAAATATGCCTCGGGTGCATGCTGTCGAAAGACAGCAGTGTGTTTTGCCAGCATTCCTTTCTATAAAGCCTCGAAGTGAAACCAACCGCTGTCTGTTCCACACAAGCCAAGGAGCTTTACATTTTTTGGGGAACCTTCCGGCACCTGTGAGAAAGAAGGGTGCCTGGAAAAGGTCCTCAAGCGAGGACAGAAATGTGGAAAAATGCAGAAGGACTCTACAGTGACTGATTGTATATCTACTGGTATTGTATATAATTTATCTAGTGTTATGTTGACTGAGAATGAGAATCCCAAATTATTCTTCACTTATGGCAGTAACATCAAGGATATTTGTCGAATAGTGCAGAACAATTGGAACATACTAACAAGTGACATGGGACTGAAGGATGTAGTTGGTGACTGTCCCATGTTTAATTATAGAAGAAATAAGAATTTAAAAGATTTGTTATGTAAAGAAGTACATTTGGATAGGGGGACATCATTAAGCATGAGCATAGGTACACACCCTTGTGGTAATTGTAAGGCATGTATGTATATAAAGGGTGACACAGATTTCAAACATCCTGCTATGAGCAAAACATTTCATTTTAAGGGGAGGGCAACTTGTAGGACACAGCATTTGGTTTATATGGCCAATTGTGAACAATGTGCATGTTTCTACATAGGTATGACAAACAACATGCTTAAAGTTAGGATTTTGCAGCATTTGAGCAACATCAGGAACTGTGATTTGAGTAACGCCCTATATAGACACATAAGCCAGTACCCTATGCATACTTTCAAGTTCAGATGTATAGTTAACATTAGGGTCAATGACAGGGAGGGTGATATCCAACATAGAACAGCCTTAGCAGAATCGAAATGGATAGTGGATTTGAGGGCTCATAGACCTCCGGGTCTTAATGATGTATTACCAATTAAACCTGCACTACAGAATAGGCGGGTTTTTGTAAGCAGATGATTGGATGGTCTGTATTTTAAATATGGCTGTTTTGTTGTTCTAAAACCATGTCTGATGAAGGGTTATCCCGAAAGCGCTAACTTCTTGTTTAATAAACGGTGATTTTATTGGTTTTATCTTGGCAGTGTCCTGCTACTTCTTTTATGGATTCATTAGTTTTTAGTACGTTGGGACTTCAGCATAACATATTCATTTTTACCCTATCTGTATTGTATGGTCATGCTAGGCACTTGTTCAGAACATGTGAGCATGTCATGAGCTACTGATTACTATAGCGCCCATTCCACACCATTTCCCTCAGGTACACTGGCTGTCCTACACTTCCCAGCTTGCTTAAGGTACGACAGCTGTTGTACACACATAACGCACATATCCTGTGGGACATGGTTGTATATACAGGCATGTCCAACTGTCATGTACCAGTGCTACTGCCTGTCTATATGAGGGATATGTCGCACATGTGGCAATAGAGCAATTGTCTCATGTACACATTCAATGCTCACCTACCAACATAGGGCACTACAGCCTGTGGGGGATGCACGTCTGCAGCCGTGCTGGGCCCATAGCTCTCAGGTGTACCTCATTATGGGGAACATACCTCATTTGGGGTTCTAAAAGGTGTATGTTCCTCAAGGTTTCACATTGGAAGGGTCTGTCACACATTCATTGTTGTACATAGTTTACCTGCTAGCCATGGCTAAATAGATGAGAATCATATTAATTCATTGGAATATCTGTTTTATATGTAAGACCAGCCTATTTTAGCCATCATATGCCCTTCCTAGTTGACGCTGTTAGTAAGCCAGTTGTAAGTGCTCCATGTTTCGCCCATTTGTCACATGGTATGAGGGCTAATGTTCCTCATTTTGGGGACAGGAGGCTGACAGCTATGGCTGGGGGTAATGCTGTCGCCAACCCTGACTGCACCTGACAGTCATTTGGGGATGTGTAACATTCGCAACACACCTCACCCATCAAATAGTCTCACATGATCTACACCACTGGCCGCACCTACAAGGACAACCTGTGCAGAACGTCTCCATACTCACTGTAGACACCAGAGGTAGCCCCCATCATGGAAGACAACATCACCAGCTTATAGCCCACAGACTCATGTGTGCCCACCACATACAGCCAATAGTGAGTTATAACATTCACAACACACCAGTCATAGCTGACTCTGTAGGGTGTCACACTGCAGTTCCACAGAGCAGGCTACACAAGGCGTTAGTCGCTTACATCTTGCTGTCGGGTAACTGCTTCTGCAACATAACCTATGCACCCATGCCACACCTCACCAGGTACGATATGTCTGTCATTCGCCATGTTAGTGTGACTGCCCTGTGATGCCACTTCACAGACTACGTGTGCAGGGACATGCAATAGCTCACCAGCCTTATAGCCCTGAGGGTGTGGGCATAGCCCTGGGGAGCATTTTGCATTCGTCCGGACATGATACCACTGTACAATGACCGACTGTGTCACTTCAACAGTTGACTATGCTTCTATTGTCATTCCACAGGCATGTGGTATCTGTCCACTATGACTGTCCTGGTCAAACACAATGCTGTGGCACAGATGACTTGCACCTGTCGGCCCTGGGATACAGCTCACATGTAAGGCTCTTGCTGCTTCTATACTGCCTGTCTTGCACAGTTTCCAATAACTGTCACTGGCAGGGCAGTAACTGGCATGCGCGACATGGGGACATGTGACACATTGCTTGCATCTTCCTCTGTGATGCACGCAGGCAAGGCACACCTTATAATGCACCACTCAAACATCTCTGCATTGACTGGGACCTGCCTCTAGGCTCTTTAGAGCACACCTGCAATGACAGGTTATAGACAGACCATACCTTTCAGGCAAATACCTGGACCGGCACACCCACAGCTGAGGGGTTCCCATATCCCACTATGTTTTGCACGCATCCTGGCAAGTTGCTTAGCACAATGCATCAGAGGTGCTCCACATGCAACTAACTGTGTCCGGAACCGCTATACACATTGTAACAAGCGACAGAGTCAACATCATACCCCACGGGTAACATACTTTCTATGGTGGTATAGTGGACAGTAGGGCTCAGCTACTACTGATGTGTGACTGACACTACGCCACACTTCACTGGGATAGCCACTCATGTACCGACACATCCATAAGTCATACCCTCCGCTCTGCTGGATCAACCCATACACACCACCTCCAAGACCTACATTACCCTTCGCATGAACACTACCACCATGTGACTGGTGTTACACACCTGGGGTTATCCCCTCATTGGTGGATTCTGAACATATGCTAATCTACCTTGTTAGCCACATCCCGGCAACACACCCATCACAGCATACACAGTACATGTGTACTACAACACCTACTACAGACGTCTGCTGACAGCGGTTGTTAACATCATGACACCCGTGCAGATGGACAATGCACATACAAATGCTGACACATACCCCAGTGCACTTAATTAGCATGTACACAACTGCATGGATCATGCTATTCCACACAGAGCCATGATGGTACACACCAGATAACAGTGGTCATGTTCCACGGACATATGATGTACAACAACAGGTGTAGGCTGTTGCACAGTGGTGTACATTCCCATGTGTGGGGTGGCTCACTGGTCAGCCATGGTGGGGCCACAGGGTCTCTCATCACATACTCCAAGACTAGCTACGTAAACATGACTGCCACACATTCCGGGGTGTACCACCAGGCATTATGGTGGTATGTCAGTATTCGATGGCAACACCCACATCTGCTGTCACATACAACAGTCACTCAGGAACATTGCAGACCCAGGTATTGTTGGAAACATGCTGGAGGATGGATTCAATGCTGAAAGTACACCCGCTCACTCACTACAGGGCCACAATCCATACATGAACATTGTGGTGTCCCTGTGGTCACACCTACACAGTACTGACCTACACTCTATATGTCCTGGGACACTGGCCCCATGTCACCTTCCAACATCCCAGGCTGTGATGTCCACCAAACTCTGAATTACATGTCTCCCCACTAGGCCACCATATTCAGTAATAGCCTTGTTTCAGACATTGTAGCCCCTGAATGGCACACAGCAGCATTTATCACACTACACACAGGTGGCACCGCATTGCACACCTGACTGGACTGTTCTGCATGGCTATGTGGCACATCATCACATTGTTGGGCTCCCGTCCCCTGCTGCCACCTGGGTTGGGCTTATTAAGGCCAGAGCATGGCCCCTATACATGGTGGACTCCTTTCATACAGTTACCAGGGCAGTTACTGATGGCACGGGAGTCCACACATCCTACATTGTCCTCTCATTGCCTTTCAGCACCATTCCCCATTCTGGTATTGACAACATACACATCCACCTGCACATCGTACCCTGTGTCTCAGGATGTTATGCTATGTGGCTCATGGACAGGACACGCAGTGAGGCCAGCATACCATAGTACCTACTACATGTTAGGTACATTTGGCATACCACGGTCCTCAGTCATAGGGCCCCTCATGTTCAGTATATGCTTCCCTGCAGAACAGGCTGGCACAGGGGACTTTCCCTGCCTAGCTTTCAAACCCCTACATACCAAGCGCCATGATTGCTCCACCAGCTGATACTGACTCCAACCATACGGGTGTCACTGTGACAGATACATAATATGACTATCATGGCATCAAGCTGCATGACACAAGGTGCATGCACATCACATTTGCATTACACCATTCACCCACTGACTATCACATGGATGGTAGTCCCCTACATACATATCACATTGTACATGTTTGCAGGACACACATATGTCGCACCCACTCCTGTGGTACCGTATTGCCACTGTGGTGTGGATATCTTCCTACGTGGCCACACCTATCTGTACTGGGTGTGTAACTGGTACATAGGCACCCATTGTACCTCTGAACTCAAGACATCTACACACATTCAAGGGTACACCACCCCATTTAGGGTGTACCTTACACAACAGCTACAGCTTTACATGCCATAACATTAACACGCCATGATGTTTACTGAGCTCCGACAGTTTAAATATGTGGCTGCACTAAGGACACCACATCTGTACACATTTGCATACTACATACTCAGGGGTGACCTCTGCTGATCAGACAGGGCCCATGTCCACAACATTATTGATGGATATACTCCTCATACGCAACATAAGCAGAGGCCACTGTGAGCAACATGCTCATGGATATGTGCACACACGCCACAATGAGTGGGATGTGCTTCTGGGTTGCATTCCCAAACCAGACACTCACCATGCTGTGGAACATAAGTCCTATGTACATCACGCAGGGACACTCAGTAGCACACTGATTAGGAGACACATGTAGGCATGGGATCACTGCAGTGGCTGTACTGTGCAGTGGTGCAGGTCACACCTGGCTCTGCTCTTCACAGGACACTACCCTGGAGAGGTGCCACTAGTGTGAACACTGTAGTTGTGCTTACACATGGACTTGCCAGACTGCATAGTACCCCACTATGCACCTGTGCAGCTATTACATGTCCTTTATGCATGGTTACTTGGTAGCCCTTCCATTTAGATTAGCTATCATGCTATTACTATGTCCCATACCTACAGGCCATATGTATCCTGTTATTGTACATACCAATAGATGATACCTGTGGTATGCATGATATGCCTGTTATGCTGTGTAGAATATCTGTCATATCTACCTATAATACTATACATTACACATATGTCACATAGTATCCCATAATGCAAAGCATACTTGCTCAGCGGGACCACCTTACATATGTCATTAACGTTATATGCCCATACACATGGGTGCTGTGACAGTATATCAACATATACTATCCCCTGCTATGGCACGTCCTTGTTGGACATACCCTACTACTGATGGTGGGTTGTATGGCATTTTTCTGTTTAATGGCCTCATGTAGCATCCCTTGTGGTGTCTGTGTACCTTGTGTCCCACTGCTGGACGCACAGATTCTACAAGCGTTAGTATGCTCAGCAAGACAGCACTACATAAATACCTTTCCCCACTTTATGCATTGCGGACACATTTAATTAATGCAAACCAGGCTATACATACAGTAAAACTAATTAATACAGATCATGCTATACATGACCTTACATATTGGGCGTTCTACATACCTTGTTGTCGTTACGGCGTTTCATTTCTATCTCTCTCACAGTGTTTCAACTGTTATTTGGTATGAGCATATGGTTTGAATGTCTGGCAAGTCATCTTTATATACGTCGATACCTGATACATGTGGATTCTTCCCGCCAATTGGTGTTCCTGAGTGACTAATTACCTGCATAACAGCTGTGCAGCTACTCCATTCACCAATTACGCGGCGACAGTGGGGTATAATTGGATTCTCCACCTGGGCGTTGCCTATTTGCCCTACCTTCGGGGAGACTGTCTGTATTGTGTTTTGTTATGTGTAACTGCAACTGCTATACATGGAGACAGGTATAGTTTGGATTCATGTCCCCCGTGGATTGTGTGCGACAGGTAGAGTATTTGGTTCAACATGTGGGTGTACCTGTCATCCTGACATCTGATTACGGAGTATTGCAATCAAAACCTGTAACATGGCTGTTTGTTCCATTATACAACGCCTGCAATTTTGCATGTCACCTTTAATTGTGTCTCTCACACGGTATGTTGAGGGTTCTGCAGATGTAATTGGCTGACTGGATGTTTGTGCTGCTATTACAGTTTGTATTGCTTTAGTTTCTAGTGTGGGGGATGTTGGTGGTTGTACATAACATATACGGTTTGTGGGCCTTGCATTTCTACATAATCCATATATATGTGTGTGGGCTGCATCCCTAATCGGGGAGCTAACAGTTAGTAGACTTATGTTACGGGATTGTACGTTGGGCCGTTGTTAATTGGTTTCTATATCGTCTGCAGGTGAGCTTGCTACTTGTATACCTCCGTAATTGCAGCGATATATCAGGGGATATGTGTAAGTGACAGCTATCCCTTGTATTTCTGTCCCAGATATTTGCAGTCATTGTGGTTGTGTTGTTAAAAGAGCCTGTTTGCCATGGGTTGCCACCTTTTCATATGGTCATTGTTGGTCACTTGTGGGATACAAAGCGGTGTTTACAGGCCAACACGTAGCCACGGTCAGTACACAGGTAGCACATACTTTTATCCTCACGACATACCTATTGTTGTGTGACTTTGGCTACTTATCATATTGCATGTAAAATTTAAGTTTCTTACATACAGGCATAACTATTAAATACAACTGTTACATTATATATGGGACATATTTATGTCCTACCATCTTGGACATTTGCCCTTTGTACTGTTTTATGTCAGGACACACCTGCCCAGTGTGGGGATGTCCCTCCTACTTTGGTACAGGTAGTAACCGTATGCCTACGGCTAGCTATACTCACACCTACCATACTGATCTGCCTCTGACTTGGCACCAACATACACATGTTGTGGACACACACACATTACAGTCACACAGACATGCACATGGCACCCTCAATGCACACTTACACAGACTACGGCACTCACAGACACAGCTGAACACAGTACCTATGTGGACCGCGACACCGGCAGCGGTGACTAACTGACCCTTCATATCATCATACTATTACTCGCGGATGTACTGTTCTGGTACTGTGTTCTATCGGTCTTTCAGCCTCGTGGTTACGCATGTCTGTATGTTACACATTCCATGGTTGGCGGTATCTTATTTATTTGTACCTCCAAGATGTTATGCATGTCGTTGAACTATCTATTCTATTTGCAGATATCGCTGAATCCATCTATATCACCATATATCCCTCTATTGCCCTTTCTATCTGTATTATATATATGCATATGTGTACATATATATATATATATATATATATATATATATATATATATATATATATATATATATATATAAAACGGGGAACGTGACAGGCACACAGCACCACCATATGCTGTAAGACTCATGTACTGTTCAGGTGTTGGCATTCCGTGTTCCACTGGCTGTTGTGTTTACAATGTTTGAGGGCTGCCTATGTAGGAGTCACACATTGGGCCACCTATACATTACAATTTACAGGAGGTCATGTTTGTGTGCCATCCATTTTACTGTGTGTGCAGGTGGAGAGGTGTCAGTCTGTAGGGGCCTACATGGTCAGAGTATGTGCTATATGTTCCCTCTTTGCCAAGGCGTAGGCATATTGGGCATGCCTCTGTCTGCCTACTGGGGCTGGCACAGTGTGTTCATGGTCTGAATCCCTCTGTGCCTGTACTAGCCTTGGCAATTGCAGTGGGCTATGTGGGCCTTCACCATTTTGTCCCTGCTGCAGCTGCTTCCGCAGGATCGTATTATGTAGCATGGCACATACTATGACGATGTGGGCACACATGCCTGGAGAGTACTGCAAGGCCCCACCAGATGTATCCAAGCACCGGAACTGTGATTTCAGCATCCCGAACACACGCTCTATGATGCTTCTGGTTTGTGCGTGTGCCTCATTATGGCATTCTTGCATGGGTGTGTGTGCATTTCTGATGGGAGTCATCATCCACGGCTCCAGTGCATAGCCAGCATCCCCCATGAGATGGCCATGTGGGATGTCCCCCCTGACAAATACCTGATACAGCTGTGAATCATGCCAGATATGGGAGTCATGGTAGCTTCCAGGGCTGCCAGCACACACATCCATGATAATGCCCAGGGCATTGCACACGACCTGGCAGTTGATGGAGTGGAATCCCTTGCGGTTTATGTAGCGCATACCCTGCTCACCAGGTGGTGACTTGATTTGTATGTGCGTGCAGTCTATCGCACCCAGTACCTCCAGGTATTGTGCCACACGGTGGAAGTAGCGCATATTGCTGGCCAACTCCTCCTGAGTTCTGGGGAAGTATATCTGCTCATTGGCATGTGGTAACATGGCATCCAGGAACTGGTGTAGTACCCTGGATGCTGATGCCTGTGAGATACCCATTATATCTCCAGTTGGCCTTTGAAAGGTACCTGTGGCCAGTATTCGCAGGCTTACACATACCTTCGTGTCCACTGGTATGGGTTCCCCTCTGTTGTTTCTCTTTCCCAGGCGTGGCCGGCACAGCTCCACTATTTGCTGTAAGATGTCCCTGTCCACCCTGTAACGCTCTACTATCTCCAGGTCATGTAGCCCCTGGTAGGTTACCCTTGGTCTGAACACTCTCCTTCTCCTCCAAGGCCTGCAGTGGTTGTCGGCATCATCCTCCACAGCACAGTCAGTCTCTAACACATGCTGATGAATCACAGCTATGGCAGCTCCCAACATGTACATTTTAAAAGTTCCCTGTGTGCTTACACCTATGGTGCGGTGTTTGGGAATACACAGGTGTATGTTGGGTGCTTTCACACTTTATACTATTGTGCTGTGAACACCAATGATGTCATAGGGTGTGTATGTACGTTTGTAGCTACAGGTTATGTTATGTGTTTTACTGCCAGAACTACTGCTGTGGTGCCTTTGGTGTTGAATTACATTTGCCTGCCGTGGATTACCTCTTGACCTTCCCTTTACATTTCTGCGCATTGCACCTACCATTTTCTGGCGTGCATCCTGCAGCCTACTTTCATTTGTACTTTCCTGGACCTGGCGTATCTTGCGTTATGTGTGCTACTGCCGGTCTGCTGTCAGTTTGCTTTGCTCTGCTGTGTCAGGTCTCCTATCTTTGCAATCCAATACCTCCCCTCCTTTCTTTGCATTCACATGCCTCCCCTATCCTGTTTTGCAGGTTTCTGCAAGCGGACTTGTCAGCTGCCGTGGATTGACCTTCGTGGGTTGATTGGTGTTGATTGCTCATTAGTACTCCAATTACCCTACTTCTGAATTTCCTTCTTTTCTTCCCCTGACCTTCCTGTTTCTGCTATTGTTTGTGGCGTGTGCATCTGATTACTGGGTTTTGGTCACGTTTTCATCCTTGTACACATGCGCTTTTGGCCACCATGTGTGCTCTCAGCTACACGATTCCTCCCCACCCCTATACTGCAGCTTTGCTTAGCAACAGACAGGCCAGATTTGCAATGCTCCAATGTGCTTAGTGCTACGGTGGCACACCCCTCTGCTGATGTCATGTATCTCCTCTGAGCCACTCCTCGGTATTATACCGCTGCGCCGTATGGTACAACCTTCCTCCGGCGGGACATTTGCGATTCAGTATTATCTGCCTCATTTGCATGGCATTGACTACTAATTCATAGTTACCGCGCCAAACACTATCGCAGGCCCTTAGGAACCCTTGCACCTTGGTTGTGGTGTTCCATGCCTACCATTGTGTATTATGCTGTAAACCTGATTTCTATTACGTTGCGATTTTATGGCATTTTTATATTATTTCTTTATGTTACAGCTTCCGCACACATGCCCTGCGGTTCTGCTGTGCGTTACTGTGGACATGACATTAAATGTTGTTATTTACGTGTTGTGCATCTTTTCTTATGCCATTGGCTGTGTATTTCGCCATTGGCATATGTTAACGTTGTGATACCTGCGTCTGGCCCTCTTCCATAGCTCCGATGTTCTGTTTGGGAAAATGTAAACCGTGTTTTTTGGTTTACATTTCCATGGGCTTACACTATGCCTGCACCACTTCATGAATCGCTATATGCCTTCATTTGCATGGTGCGACACTGCACATGGGGTGATTTGCATACCTACGCCGGGGGCTGGGCAGATCTGGCGTACGCCGGTAGTGCACATGGAATTGGATCGTACCTGAATCGCTCTGTGGCCATATCTGGCATTATAACACCTACGCTATGCGTGCGCCTGGCGCAAGCTTCATGAATCCCGGGGTGTGTTTTTTGATAAATCACTGGGATGGTCATAGGATTAAAGTCACAAAATAATGAGATGCATTTGAATTTCAGATTTCATATCCTCCAGAAAATGCATGTTAATACAAATCCTGCTATGCTAGCAACTTTCTAAGTCTATACAAGCAATATTTAAATTGTGTCCCTAGTTTTGGGTCTTTGTACCCCCATTTTGTCAGGCTTTGTCCAGATTTCTTTAGCTAAGAGGTTGACAGGTATGGTGAGGATCTCTCTACAACCCTGTACAAAATGCTTAAACAAAGATTGTGCTGCTTAGTGTAATTCATTGTATATGTTTAAATTCTGATTTCCATATCTATTTAATGCCTTTTAAATGTACATGTACTAGCTGACAGATCTTTAACTATTACTAGCAATTTATAAATAACTGGATTTTTGCTGCCTGTACAATTGCATAATTTGCGCCTATTACTAAACAAATGAATGGTTTCAGTGTACATGTTGACTCTTTGCTACACACCTCTCCTGTCTACGTGGCCATAACTCAGAATCATAAATTATGCTGTCTACATTCTACTGTATTGATATTTTATATGCCTAAAAATGATATTATAACATAACTTGTTTCTTTTCTTGGACTCCTTCACACTGATTGTGATGCATTTGTCTGTATTATGTATTTCTACATGTATTAGATCCCTTATAAGATCCTCCAAAGCTAGCTACAAAAACAAAATTGCCACTAATTCTAAGGACAACCACAAAGCATTCTATAGCTATGTCAAGAATCTTGATGGCAACACCCAGATCTGCTCTGAGTTACAGCACAAAGGCACAAAAATTACAGAACCAACTGACATTGCCAACATCCTGGCAGATAGGTTCAATGCTAGCTTTACCTCCCCATCACCCGCTAAGGGGCCCATACCTATACAGGAAGAATGCAGAGTCCCTGTAATCACAACTACGTAGGTAAAAGCTGCACTCTGTAAAGCCAAAAACACAGAATCCATGGGACCGGACAACATCGCAGGCTGCGTTTTACACAAACTTCAGAATGAACTGGCTCCCCACTTAAGTACCATGTTCAATAATAGCCTCACATCAAGCTTTGTGCCCAATGAATGGCACACAGCAACAGTTATCCCACTCCATAAAGGGGGAGCCACCACTGATCCCGGGAAGTATCGACCTATTAGCCTGACGAGCCTGGTCTGCAAGGCCATGGAACATATCATCATGGAACTCATAAACAAAGACATTGGTAACCTCCAAACTCTGGATCCCACTCAATTCAGGTTTGTGAAAGGCAGATCATGCCTCCTGAACCTGATTGACTTCTTTGAGGCAGTCACCAAAGCCGTAGATGAGGGTAAGGTGGTTCACACTGCCTATCTTGACCTCGCCAAGGTTTCTGACACCATCACCCATTCGGGAATTATAAATAAACTCACTAAACTAGGTATAAATCCCTACTTCACAAGATAGGCTGCCAACTGGCTCACTGACAGATCCCACACTGGAAGCGTTGCAGACTCCAAATCTGACCTCAAAGCAGTGACAAGTGGAGTACCACAGGGTTCCATCCTGAGACCTCTCCTGTTTGGTATCTACTTCTCTGAGGTACAGGTTAACACAGAAGGCCTCTGGCTAATGAAGTTTGCAGATGACTGCAAACTAGGAGCCATAGTCAAATCCCCAAATGACGTGGACATCCTACAGAAGGGCCTCGCTGAGACAGATGCCTGGTGTCAGAGCCATGGCCTCAAGCTTAATGCCGAAAAGTGCAGTGTCATCCCCTTTGGTAAAACTCTGTACCCATGAACTACCACATAGGTAGCAATCTACTTAACACCAAATGTGTGATAAGAGACCTTAGGACCCAGGTGAACAGTAGTCTCTCCTTTGATAGGCTTATCGCCACAGTAGTCAGGGAGTCCTTCTACGTGGCACACCTCATCATAAAAGGGTTCTCATCCAAGAAAAAAGAGGTCATTGTTCCCCTCTACTCGACACTCATTAGACCCATTATAGAGTACAACACCCCTTTTGGAATGTACCTCACAAGACATCTGCAGCAGATGGAAAGGCCACAGAAGTACCTCACAAAGAGGATTACTGGCTTCATACAAATGCCCTACACTGACTGCCTCAAAAAACACCAGCTTTACTCCATAGCATATCGCCTACTCTGAGGTGATCTCTGCCTAACATATAAAGCTATGTCAAACCCAGAGCTGTTGGACATGCTGCACCTAAAGAAATCCCAATCCCTCCAAGCTACACACTCTCGGGACCTAAACCTTGTCACCACAATAAACAGGACATGCTGGAGGGATAGATTCCTGTCCCAGAGACTTCCCCTACTCTGGAACAGGCTACCCATCTATGTCAAGCAAAGTTCTTCATTAGCACTCTTCAAGAAATATCTTGATGAGTGGATGGGAAATAGGAAATACACCCTGGGGAATCACTTCTGTGTCTCTGCTCGACAGTGGCACAGGAAAATAACTTTCTTGGGTGGCGTAAGCCAGGGAACCTTGTTGGCTAGGCTTACATAGGACCTTGGGCCGATAGCCTAGTACCTACCTATGAACCTATGAATCTATAATGTGGTAGGCTAATAAGCTGATGTTGCTAGTCCATTGTTTAAAATTGCAATGTACTTTTGGAGCTTGTCTCCCTGAGCTGCTGTATGTTATTCCAAGGTGAATTATCCACTTGAAAAATAAAATGAAATAAATTCATGCACACATACGTTTTGCAGTGTAAGTGCCCAGTGAAATGCAACATGAGGACTGGGCCACTTGAAGGAGTTAAATATGGTTACCTGAGTGGAGAATCTTGGTTACTCCTCATATAAAAGGAAGATTTTGGAGTACAGCAACAGAAATAGCTGCCCGTCAGAGGAGAAAGGGACACTCTGACTGGCTTAGTGAGACTGATAAAGATATCTATATATATATATATATATATATATATATATATATATATATATATATATATATATATATATATATATATATATATATATATATATATATATATATATATATATATATATATATATATATATATATATATATATATATATTTATATCTGTATAGAGAGAGAGAGAGAGAAGAAAAAAAATGGCCAGCTAACCTAAAAAGAGAAGACGTGATCAGACTTCTCTAGAGACATTAGTCGAGGTAAGATATCTCATTAAAAGAAACCAAAAGAAACGCTGGTGTAGGCCGGGAAAATACCACAAGGAGTAGGCGGATATACAGTAGTCACAGACAGAAGCTTCATTTCTAGGATTGA
Source organism: Protopterus annectens (assembly GCF_019279795.1). Classification (NCBI taxonomy): domain Eukaryota; kingdom Metazoa; phylum Chordata; order Ceratodontiformes; family Protopteridae; genus Protopterus; species Protopterus annectens. The sequence goes on along the minus strand of NC_056739.1, from coordinate 531,432,757 downwards.
ACAGACAAGGAGAAAGCTATAGGTAATGAATAAAAACTTAAAGGCTAAACATGAGGACTATGAGCTTTTCTGCTGTTTATTATTTCCAAGTTAGGCACCATCCCTAAAAGTTCCTGTTACTGAAAATTTATGCTTAATTTAAGAATTGATGTTTATGTTCAGTCAACAAACTATTAATTTCAGCCAGGAAACTGTTGGCATTTTCATTCCCAAACAAATGAAATAAAATGTAGCAATGGCAGAGATGCATGGTGAATTAAAGGAAATGTAGCAAAGGTGGAGATGTATGCTGTTTAAATTGTTTTTTTCTAAGAAGCTAATCAAAACAGGGTATGCTGTCCAGCAGTACATACACTCATGCATGCATACATATATGCATATGCATATAGTGGTAACACCATTTACTTTAGTTCCTAAGAGTCAAATGTAAATCCCTCTTATAGACTGTGACCACTGTAGCCTACTGACCAAGACTGAGGAGAAATCTTCTTAAAAGCATAAGTCAAGCCATGACGATGGCTTACTGTATTACTGAGTTATATGACTATAAGTAGGCCACTATTTCTCTATAAGAATGCAACAGATTTGTGAGCTACAATTAACCCTTATGAAAATGCAGTAGGTAAATTAAAAACTTTTGATATGATCTGCAATTTAGATGCTTTTCAGTGACATATATGACCTTTTTCTCTCCAATGTATAAAGAAGTATAAGAAACATGTAAATGAATGCTTGTAACTGTATTCTGATGGAAATACAGCTATTATGCCAAAGGTGTGCCATGTAAAACAGACTCATGAACCTGTAATTATTCCGCCCTTCATTACTAGATCTTTTACTATTCATAGTCCGGAAAGCTGATGTTGTAAAAGTGTAGTTATGGCACGTGAAAGGAGTAGCTATCCAAGACCAGGAAAATATACTTATTAGCAGGCAAATGTATTTATTATTTATTTTATTTATTTTATTTTACAGTTGTTGACCGGAATTGTCCGACTGAGCTGAAGAGCCATTTCTCAGTGGAGGCCCGGGGAGAAAAGCTCCAACATATTATACAATTTTCATTATAAATTAGCATTAAACAGCAATGTTGCAGGACTATACAAGGCACTAAGTAGCAGTACAATGTTATACAGTGTCAATAATTAGGAGTATAGCATAACTATTTCAAGAAATGTGAAGTCTTACACTGATACAACTGCAGCTTATTAATGAAAAACATATAAGCTGTAATGCTAAATGATCAATCAGGAGTTCTCTGCAGTTTGTATATACCTGTAATATATTTTGAAATTTCAGTCAGCTTAGTTTAGAGCACCAATTCTTGTAGTCAAGAACAGATAGGAAAAATGTCTAGACATAGGCATGTATTTCTTTCTTTTAATCTGTTTGTTCAGCTTGATCATTTTTCTGTTTCCCCTATGGAATTTTGTTTTTCTGTGTATAGCAACTGGTAACTGAACTGAGTAACTAAGTATTTTTATTCACTTTCAAAAAAAAAAGAAACTTGTGGATAGTTCACTATTTACCTATTTATTCATTGATAAGAGAGTATTTATTGCTAGATAGTGACCGTGTGATGACCTCTACCTCTGTCTGCACAGATCAGTCTGCTATACATTAAGATTTGTGGTTATAATTATTTGGCTAATAACAAGAGTGAATCAGCAAATGGGAGGTCCTTGACCTTTCTATCTAGGGTGGTTGCAGTTTACTAATTTGAGTAGGACAGAAGGCTGTTGTGATGGAGAATACTGCCAGCTTTCCATGGAAATGAATAGTTTATTCAAAGTGCAGCACCTGTAAGCAAGTAATAATGGCTTTGTACTTTCAATGAATCAAAATGGGGAGCTAAACTAAATTTGCCAAATTATTGGTGGTGTCATATAGTTTTAAGAATATTGGAGCACTAATTTAAAGGCCACTGACATCCTATCATATTATGCAGTTATAGAAGACTTTGCTACCTTTTCCATTTTATTTGAATGTTTCATTTATTAATGCGGTATTTGAATTTGTTTATGGGAGTAGGATACTTATCATAATAAACCTTTTTTTAGACCAAGCCTGGGTTTTATCAGCAAGAATACAATGATGATTTAAAACAGCAAAAAATTGGTAAGATCTAAACCGGAATTCCCTATCTGCACTTTTTGGATTTAATGATTTAAAACAGACCATACTTTATTTGAGTGGACTTCCCTTGTTAATACTTTTTTGACTCAAATGATCTTGAATTTGATTTTTGAAATTTGGTACTATTCATATATATATATTTTTTGTTCTAGTACAAGTGATTTCATGCTATTAGCTCATGTTTGACTTGTTCATTGCCACTTGCTGGAAACAGCAAGGGCTTTAACTACACTAGCCTGATCCAAGTAACCTACACAGTTTTTTCACTACCTGATCTTAGTAAACTAAACAGCTCTTCCAGTACTCCAACTCCAACCCTAAAAACTTATTCCCAATCCTTAACCCTAACTTGCTCACTAACCCTAACCCTAACCCTAACCCTAAAACCTCTCAATACTTTAAACCTAAAATCCTCTCTCTCCCCCCCAAACCTAAATTGCTCTACAGCTCCCTAAAAGAAAATTTTCTGATTGATCCTTAAACTGAAATTCCCTGGTTGATCCCTAAAACTAAAATCCTCATTTGCTCCCTAATCCATAGTTTTCTTATCACTCCCTTATACTAAACTCCCCTCCTGCTCCCTAAATCTGAATTCTTTGATTACTCCCTAACCCTAAATTCTTCCCACTCCCTAAACCTAAATTCTGTTTCCTTAACATAATCTCAAACCCTATTTCCTAACCATGAGTTAAGATTCCACCAAACTGACCCTGAACGTACCATCTGAACTCCTACTCCCTCTTCATATTTGCTACATGTACTTTACTCCCACTAAGCTGTACGTTTGAGCAGCAGCTGATGCCACCACTTTCCCCCCACAGGTGCCACGCCTTACTTGAACACATAGACAAATTGAAAAGTGAGTGGCATCCCATGAGCGATGATAGATAGAGAAGTTTCCAACTCCAGGACTGTGTTGTGCACGCAACTGGGACATGGGCAGACATTCTTTCCCCTTTTTGTTCCTGGTATCAGAGTCAGAACACCTCGGAACTGCACATTTCCTTCTTCGGACATTGAGCATTAAGTGGAGCAAGCCTCCCACCCTTAGTCTTTTTCTTACATGTCAATTACAAGAAGTCCTTTAATTGTACTATGCCTAAAAATGACACTAGTGTTGCAGAAAATGATCTGTTCCAGTTGTTGACTTCCTGACAGGAAAAGTGAAGGCTATCACCTGCAAAGCCAGAGGGCAAATTTCATCAAATGAATAAAGAATCACTTTTAATACGTAGCTATAGTTAAATGCCAGAAAACATTAAAACAAATACGTTTCACTAAATTGAGGTAACATCTTTAGTGAGAGCTGGAGTCAGTCAATAAATTAGTCTTTCTGACATCAGAAGGGGCTCTTGGGAGTGCAGACATATTATTCTGCATCTCTCTTTGAGTGGAAAGTACTATGTAAGACAACAGCAGTGCCAAATGATAAAGGCTGCTCTGTTAACTGAAGATAATGCAGTTCCTGTCAGTGGTTTTCTCAACTGGCAACACTTAGATGCCAAGTGAATCTGCATGTGTATTTTTTTTAATCATGTGACTGAGATTTTTTTGCTATATTTAGAAGTCCTGATTTTTTAACTTTGGAGAACATCGGTGAAAGATCATGGGGTAAGTAATTGCTTACTAAAGTCATCATTTGCTAAAAGTTTGTCTCAACCATGTTCATGTCTTTATATCTCTCACATACAGTGCAATTTTGAGCAATAAGTAATGCTTGGTAAATATGACAGATTTTCTGTATTGTCCCTCTTTACAAAATACTTTCTTCCACATAAAATAGACAGTTACTGTAAGGTCAGACTGTTTGAGGTGACTAGTTTTAGGGAAAAAACTATCAGATTTTTTTTTTTCATCCTTCATAAACTAGAAGAAAAAGCACATATGTAATTTGCTTTCATCTGTCTAAGATCCCATAATTCTAAGGTAGTTGGAAAAAAAGGACCAAACAAGTGCCTATATGTGCCATACCAGGATTTTATTAAAGGTAAATAAATGGTCACAAGCCTCAATAATCTTGTGAATAATAAAACAATTACATTATGTACTAAACATGTTTGGACTACAAGAATGTTACTGTGAAAACAAGTAATGGCAAAAGTGAACTATTTGTAATTTACTATTTCTTTCTCTGAAATATTTCTATCACCTGTCTACAGACTAGATATTAAGAAGCTGCACTGTCTGCAGTTTCATAGGAACTATCACTTTATATATAATCAGCAACTACCGACAAAGAAAAAACTGCTAATTACGACTCAGACATCCCAGAAATAGTCCCAGGTGTCGATGATAGCACCAGATGACCAAGCATCTTTCTTTCACAAGGATAACAGATTCACGCTTTTCCTAGTAGTTTATTCTCATTGTGACCACCTTGTTAGGTTTCTTCTGTTCCATGTGGGTTCAAGTGGAAATTAAGACTAATAATGTTATATTTATTTATTTGAAGTTTGTTTGCCAGGATAGTCCACTGGGCCAGAAGAGCCCATTTTCAATGGAGTCCTGGGGAGAAAAGCTCCACAGTATACAATGAATAAAATAACAATATTTCATTAGTATAGAATAACAATAGTACAGATAGAAATGGTATCTGAAGGTACAATTTAGTAAGATGCAAAAACAGAATTAAAGGATCTCTAAGTGAATATTTACAATATTTGCAAATATGTAATTCCTATGATTGTAAATGCATACAACTATAAGAAGATATTTACAGAATGAGTATTTCTGCTGAGGAAAATATGAAGGAGGAGGAAGAGATAGAATTGGGTATATGGGGTAAGGGAGAGATGAGTTTAGGGAAGAAGGGGAGTAAGGAAGAAAGTGGGGAGAAAGATAGTATAGAGAAAGGATGGGGAAGAAGACAGAGAGTGGGGCTATGAAATTTCCCTTATGGAATTGGTTGTTAAAGAGTACACAAACCTCTGCTCGCTGCAGCCTCTCCATCTCTCATAGGAAGGATGGATTCAGATTTCCTTCCAGCCATTTGTTGGTAACTCCAAAGTACCTTACAATTTTATTAATGCTAAGGATATCTCCATCTAATAGAGGGCTAAATGCATTTCTTGGTTCATTGGAGGTTCTATGTTCTTCCTGTTATAGAAGAAATTCCTAATGTCTGTCAATGTAATGCATATAAAAAGGAGCACTTGTCAATGGAAGGATGAGGGAGTGACTCAGAGTAAACCAGCCATTAACATGGTTTGGTGTCTCCCAGCACACCTTATAAAACCAGCATTTTCTAAAATGTGGGGTAGCTTTATAAATATAATTATTGGCTCTTTAGTGTAAATCTCTTGATAGCATAGGTCTCAACCCACTAAGAGACCAATGTGGAACACAGACCACAGTAATGTGTGACAAACAGTCAAAATGTGGAACACCCTATTTTTGCACTTTGGGAAAAGCCTACCTTGAACATGGCCATGGTCTCTCAACCAAAATATAAGTGCGGACATACATGCACATGTACACAGACCTTGTCATACATCCTTATCAGCTTTTGGCTTATTCACTCAAGTTGTTGAATAATATCCCTTCCTGCACTCAGAAAACCCAAAACACAAACACACACACACACACACACACACACACACACACACACACACACACACACACACACACACACACACACACACACACACACAGTGTTTTAGAAGACAGGAATAGTAAGGGAGGAGAACTAAGTAAAAAGAGATTGGCAGGTCACAGGACAAATTCGCCAGCCTCCCCACAGGATACAGTTGACTAAGAGAAGGCTCATAAGACCCTTCAGCCAGGATCCTTCCTCTGGCATGCTTAGGGCAGCCCATGATATAAAGCTGAGTGGATTCCAACAGGGTTGCTGACACCACAAAAGAGCAGTGGAAAGATGTTAAACACTTCAGTTGGACTTTTTGAAAAGTCCGACTGAAGTGCTTATTCAAAAGTCTGAATGGAGTGTTTAACAGCTTCCCACTACTCTTCTTTGGTGATTGCTCTCTCTATTTGGCAACAGTAAGTGTATTACAACACTACTGCTTTTTTGAGTATATGGCTACTGGATTTGATACCATACAGGTGCGACATTAGCTTCATTGTAATTTGTTATGAAAATTCTGTGTATCTATTCATATCTATCCAACAGAAAAAATCTGGGCAAAACTTAAAATAATTGGGGGACAAAGGCCCAAAAATAGGGACATATTTTAACTACTACTCTTATAGTCTTAGAAAGTTGCTAGAGTAAGATATTTTATGTTAGCATGCATTTTTTGAAGGATGTAAAGTCTGAAACTCAAATGCGTGTCATCTTTTAATGACTTCAATCCAAAATGCAACCTAAGGGAGGAAAAGAACTGCCTAAAACATTTTTACATTTCTTCTATTAAAATTTTATTTTATTCTGGATACTGCTACATCTCTAGCTGACACTAGAGAAGTATTTCAATTCACAAGTCCAACAAGGCCTTGTAACTGGCCTTGATAGACAGAGGGAGACAGTAATGCCCAAAATAACAACTCCCATAACATCTAGACACTTCCTAACATACCACCTGTTATAAATGCCCATGATAAATAGGCAGGCAATTTTTGCTAGGCTTATAAAGGCCCTAGTGGTCATTAGCCTAGTATATACCTATGAACTTGAGGTGTAGACACACCCCAGATCCAAAGGACGATTTTGGTGATGTATTACTGCTCCTGGATTGAGTATTTCTGTTAACACTGTGAAGGAAAAAAGAGGTCAAGCCAAGTCTATCAAGTCTTGTTTTGCAGGATGAAGTCTACCAAAGTAAAAAAAATCATCTACATATCTCAAAGTCTAATATCTCTAGTTCTTTTAGCAAGATACAGTCTTGGTAAATGAAGTGGCTGAGAAGGGTGGTAGGATGCACACTGTGGGACAGATGAATGAGGACATAAGAGCAAAAGCCAAAGTAGCTCCAATTGCAGATTATAATGTTCAGGCACATGTGCAGAAAAGCAGAAGACAATCTGGTGAAGAAGATTTGGGACACACAGGAAGAAGGTAAGATGAAACGAGAGTGTCCAACAAACAGGTGAATGCACTGTTTGAGGGAAGATCTGCAACAATCAGATATGAGTGTTAAAGGCAGAAGTGTTAAAGAAGGCAGGAGTGTGACATAAGATTGAGAGAGATGGTGACAGTTAACATGACACCTGACCCCATGTAGTTGCTCAAAAACTAGTAGTGGCATGCGAGTGGCCATATTTTCTGCCTCCCAATTGGCTCCCTTTGCATTAGGAACAGATGTTTGATTGGCTTGTATACCACAATGCCAATTGGCTTTAATTGCAGTATACAAGCCAGTCAAAAATTGCAAACGGAGCTACCACTGTTCAATGTGGAACTGTGGAACAGTAGGTTAATTCGATCCCAAATGAGAAGCATTCCTCACAATCTGGAACACTTGGCTGCTCAGCTTGATAGTACAGAGGTATATTATCTCCTAGTGAACCAATTGTTAGACTGAACAATTAAGGATCTAACACATCGCAGGTGAATTGCAAAAGCATTCAACTGCTGTTGACCATAATGTGGCATTCTGTGTACTACATATACAGATGTTTTAGGTAAAGAAAAATAAAGTGATAACTAAGCAATTCACAGGAAAGCAACTAAACAAATATAAAAAAATCAAACAGTGAATAATGTATATCTAAGCATCTGTATTACCATTAATCACATTTAAACATTTTAAGTCATATGCCATTTGATGGATCAGCTCCATATTTCAGAGTACTACTATTGGATATGTAGTTAGAAAAAAGAGTCAAGCAGGTGCTTACATGATGTTAATGTGCAAGACCCATTCAAGCAGCTTGAACTATAATGGACTACATCCTCAGAAAGACTCCATACTAAGGAAGATGAGAAAGCAACTTTATAGTAAAAATAAGATTTATAGGCATATTAAATGTTGATACATATTTAGCATTTCACAGCTGCAATACAGGTATTTGTCACACCAACACTTGTGTCTTGTCTCTTACAGGGGGTACATGCAACTTGTGAAGAATTTGCTGAAATAAAGGCATTAAGGTAGAAAATGCCCTTGCAGTCTTGAAACTGGAATGTGTCCTCATGAACGTTTAAGTGCTGCTATAAGCACAGGAACAGACGTATGTATCTTGCACTCAGAAGTCCTTATTTTTAGTGTATATTTCTGCTATTATTAAGTAACATATGTATACTAATGAAGATGGTGCTCTTAAAATTATGTTTTGATTCAAAATTAAAATTAAAAAAGGCTGAGACTGATTTATGCAATTAACTTGTGTCCTGAAAATGTGTACACTCTCAAAGTGAAATTAGTATCTCTTTCAACTGTCTCATGTATAATATTGTAGATGAAGTATATTTGAATTCTAAGATGGGGAATGATGCAGAAAATGTTTCAATCAATGTATTTTTAAATGAGAAAAATGTATTAACAAAACTCTGTGCTACAACCAGGGACACAAAAGTAAGACTTCTTGCTGGACTAAATCCTAATTTTATTGGGCAAGGAAATGGGAAGACAAACTCACTCAAACATGTCCCAGAAACTAAGAAGGAAATCATTAATTAGCCTGATAGTATAGGTTTGTACTGAAAGTTCTGGCACATCCTGCAGCTTGAAGTGTTGACACAGGGTATAACAAAATTAGACAGCTACTGCAGTGAGATATCCCCAATCAGTCGGATTCTGTAAATGAATGTCTAATGAAATGTGACAGCTTTCCCTGTACCTGTAAAACTATATGAAACATACAATCATTTCCATACAATCTCCATTTAATGGAGGAAAAGCTGAAGAGAGAAAAGTGATCAATCTGTGATAACAACAGACTGAAGATGACAGAAAAATGAAAGTTAACAGCGATTTCTCTGCATGTGCTGTCGTGCAATGTCATTGCCATTATCTAAAAAATAAATCAAAATAATAGCCAGGATAGTAGCTGAAAGGAGTGAAAAAGAGCTGCATCAACTTGCACATTCCTTGATATAAATTTAGTTTTGAACATTGGAATTAGTAAAAGTAAAATACATCTACGAGTGTCATACAGCTCACAGTAACAGAAAATATGATAGTCAGTATTCAAATTAAATAAAATAGGACATTTTTAGCTTCTGGAAGTTTAAAGCAAGTAGAGAACTGGATCATTTTTCATATGTTATAAGCATCTTTGCAAGGATACATTTACTGTCCACATGTCTTTCATCTACTTATTTATTTAGCCTATGGGCATTATTTTGTATGTGTGGGTGTGTGTATGGGGTGGAGGTGTTGATAGCCTGCTCATCCCAATGAATTCTGTAAAGCTTTTCTCTTCCTCACATGCATTACACAGTGTCAATGCCCAAGCTTATTTAGGAAGTGGATCAGTTCACAATAAGTTATAACCGGGTCCTCTAAGTAAAAGTCCTAGATTCAGGACTTGAACTGACGTTATATTCATTATAGTGAGATAGCTCTGTCACATTTGTATAGTACAAGTATCTGTTGTGTCAAACATGTCTGCCATATATACTTGAAGTAGGAACTCAATAGGAATGAAAACGCTAAATTTTATTAAAACAGTGAGAGTGTTCTGTATGATAATGCATACATGCAGATAGATATATATATAGCTAGCTAGAGAGGTATATTTAATGCTTGCAAACTGGATAAAATAGTAGGAAATTAACCACAATTACAAATAGGAAACTCTCTTTCTCTCTCTCTCTCTCTCTCTCTCTCTCTTTCTCTCTCTGTTTCTCTCTCTCTCTCTCTCTCTGTCTATATATATATATATATATCTATATATCTATAGCGGGGTCTACTTCATATGATCGACAACCAAAACACTGACACCAAAACACTGAAAGCGCAAAACACTGAAAGCTCATATGATCGATAGCTCATATGGCTGACACATGAAACGAAAGTATTATGCCCTTTTCCCACTGTAGCATGACCCTGGAGTAGGAATAAATAGTTAGGGGGGCACAGTCCCCCACATTATTTACAAGAATATACTCAACTCAGTTAAAAGCATCCATATGTATGTTTAAAATTTATGACATATATGGGGGGCTTCACCCCTACACCCCCAATCTGGTGGCTGTGCCCCCACATCCCCCCTAACTATTTATTCCTACTCCAAGGTCACGCTACAGTGGGGAAAGGGCATAACGCTTTTGTGTCATGTGTCGACCATATGACCTGTCGTTCATATGAGCTTTCAGTGTTTTGGTGTCAGTCAAATGGTTGTTGACCGTATGAGCTTTCAGTCATATGAAGTAGACCCATATAGCGATATATAGATATAGCTATATATAGATATATTGGTCTATGTAAGTTTATCTACATCTTAGTAGATCGACTCTCACTCATATAGCATCACACCCCCCCCAAAAAAAAAAACAGCTATCATAAAACATTGCCAGTTCAATGTGCATGCTAAAAGACATAACCTTGGAACAAGCAAATACAAAAACAATGTTTTTGGAGGGAGGCAAACCCTCCTGTACCTGCACACCACTTATTACTATATATACTAACCCAGAGATTACACAATACGAGGGGAAAGGATAAACATCCCAACCCTATATTACAGCAATCTATCTATCTATCTATCTATCTATCTATCTATCTATCTATCTATCTATCTATCTATCTGTCTGTCTATCTATCTATAATCTAAATATCTATCTATGCAAGTTGCATGCATTTTATGACAATTTCTTATCAGAGCTTTAATTAAAATTAGAATTCAGGATTATGCTACTTCTCCCACACAAACCTTATGTCCGCAGTACATTATCTGAAAAAGATGAGAAGCACTCCAGCTCTTTTTATCTATATAGTATCGGGTAACCCATATAGTAGAGGTGCGAGTTTCTAAAAAAATGACCATGCATGGCTATTGAATATTATATATCACTGATAACACTGTCTGACTTTTATAGGCATATATAAAGCGTGCAAAAACATGAAAAGAAGTAGGTCCATGCTTGACAGTGTCAGCAGATTAATTGTGTATCTCAGAGGTTAACCAACAAACATTGCCTCTTTACCCTGCCATATGCAGACTCTTCTCCCTCTTAGTCGCTATACTCTTCTTCTAATGCTTTATAACTTTTCCTTCCATCACTTTATCCTTACAAGTTTTACAGCTAGTTTTAAATATGCTGATTTTCTCGAGGCTAATACAGCCACCAACAATGTATTTATTTATATTTGTTATCTGAGTGGGTAGTGTTAGTCTTTTGATTATTTTTATCTATGATTTGACCACCAAAGAGCAGTTATACACAAAATTAGAAACTGCATTTGAAACCTTGACAATGTAAATACTTTTGTTACATAAGAGTGAACAGAAACAAATTGTAATATGTATAAAACTTGTAAACACACATAATGGCATGTATAATAGAATATTACGAAGTTTACAAAAACTAGTTCACAGCACTGTAAAAATGTGTTAAACAACAACATATATAGTTTAATAGCAACCAGCAGTTAGCAAGGCATCACAGTGGTGCAACAGATAGTACTGTTGCTTCACAGTAAGGGCTTCCATCTGTCTAAGATCCCATAGTTCTAAGGTAGTTCAAGTCTCAGCTGGGATACCTTCTGTGTGAAGTCTACATGTCCTCCCTGTGTTCACATGGGTTTCCTCTGGGTGCTCTGGTTTCCTCCTATGTTCTAAAAGCATGCAGTAGGTGAATTGGACACTCCAAATTGGCCATAGGAGTAAGTGTGTGGTGTGGAAGGCTACAGTGGCAGGGCCAGCCACCCAGTGGTGTAAACCTTGGCTTTAGAAGATTGGCACTGTTGAAGTAACAACCTGACTCCATGCACAAAAATGGGAAAAAAGAGGTTGCAGATGGATAGATGGAGCAGTTAGCAACAGTTAATCGAACGTTACGTAGTTAACAGTTAATGGCTGGCTTATCCTTCATGAGAAAATATTTGTATTTAGCCTCCTTAAGTAGATGTTCAATAACTTCAGCCATAAATACAGTGTTTTTTTTTTTTAATTCAACTGGGAGTTTATTCCAGGAAGCTGGCTACAGTCTGATGAATGTTTTTTTTTTCCTAAAGTGGCTGATTTGAATTTGCGTCTTTATAGAGTAACATCATCTTTTTGGCTACATCTGAGAGTGTATAATAACTCCTTTATGGGTAGTTTAATTTGTAGATGAGGGCATTGATTAAAGGCAATTTTAAATTTAAGTGTATTAAGGAAAAAAATTCCCATGTGTTAAATGGGTATCTAAGTGGAATGCCTTGAGAAGGAATTCACAGTTATATTTCAAATAGTCCTACTTCTGCTTTATCAAAACACTTATTATTTTTGAAGATACCTTGTACAGTAATAGTTCAACACTTTTAAATTATCAAAAGTTTTATAGCACTGTATTTTATATATTTCATTTTCACAAACTGTAAATATAGGGTCGTTTTGTAGAACACAAACACCTTGTTGGTTTTCTAGAAACGTACCCTCTTGCAAATAACTGTCCATTCTGACATACAGGATCTAAACTTCACACAGTGCTTTAGAAACATTATTAACAAGAACCTATGCAATGCCTGTGTGATCTTCCTGTTTCATGGAAGTGAATCACAAGGTAGGTGACAGAGAGCAGAATGTCGAAAGCATTGACTAGTGACTCCTTGAACTGTACGCTGATGCTTCATGTTCTTAATGTTGATATTACTTATTTATGTATTTATTTCAACATTTGTTAGTTATTACATTTTTAATTGGAGTTATTTGGCTCAGAAAAGCTCTAGTACAAGAAGCATAAAAGGCTTTCAAAATAACAAGTGCATTTCATAAGAGAATAAATGTAAATATATTTACAATGGAATACTTCAAACATCAGCTAGTTGTAAGTGTAAATAAAAATGCAGCATAAGCTTAGAGACAGGAGTCCTACTAATACAATGAATGAACTAATTATAAAAACGTATACAGTAAGTATTTACAAAAATTTTACTATGCAATGACAATATGTATACATACTGGTCTTACATATATCAAATGGAAAATAAAAAGGCAATTTTTATTCCTCATGACTTAGTGTTTGACAGGGTATGGACATTTTGGTTGCAGTTGTTCATTTATTCATTTATCTGATTTTGTTTTCACATTATTTATTATTCATATGCTTTAACCACTTCATGTGCTCAATCACCAGTGCCGAATACTTCCCATTTAAAATGCAAGGGTAAGGTATTGCATAATTTTTCTGTTCATGGTTTGAGGGAAACCAAGCTATATAAGGATTTCAGCTCATGAGGTTAGGTTAGTGGCATTGAAAGTACCATATTAACTGGCTTCTAATTTGAAGTTGATCATAGCTTGCCTGGTTATACTGTCTCTGCCAGAATATACACTTCATATTCTCAGTAGACTCCATTAAAATAATATCTCTTTACTGAGGTTTGAGAATAAGATGCAGAAACTCACTATGTGAAACTTATCATTTACAGTTTTATGTTAAATACGTTAAATACAATGATTCCTCAACATTTCAGAAGATATTAGAAGTACTGACATAACCTACAGGAAAAAAAAAAGTGAAAATAATTTTTACAACAAAAGGCCAATGATAAAAAAAGACTTCACTGAAACTTGATTGACAAAAAAAATTAAACCTTTTAAACAGCTTGATGTTTGAAATTCCAAAACAATGTGTGAATGTTTTCGAATGAAATACTTTAATTGCAGTAAATATTTTTAATGTCTGAGGTCTTAAAGGAGTATATTTAAAATGAAATGTACTTTCCGTGTTAGTGGCTATGGCTAAGTAGCCAGGCGTTGTCCTATGGATTTACACTACTCAGTGATTCAGCAGTCACCCATTCACTTCTATGGGATTACTCGCCATGCAGGTAAGTTCAGTGAAGACATGGGAGGGGTGGGTATAAGTGTGTGTATGTACGTGACCATGTGTGTAAAGCTGCATGAGTGTGTGTGTGTGTGTGTGTGTGTGTGTGTGTGTGTGTGTGTGTGTGTGTGTGTGTGTGTGTGTGTGTGTGTGTGTGTGTGCATATTTGTAGTGGAATGTCTTGCTGTTTCTGTGTATGGAAATCTGAATGTGTATGTGAATGTAGGGCATATGCTAGTCCAAGGCCTGCTAGAGAGAACAGTACCACCATTAGGTAATGTAGAAGTGGTGACTGCTAGTGTATAATTCAAAGACATGCAAATTAACCAATAATGAAGTATTTCACATTGCAGCCTCTAAGCTGAAAGACCTGCAGGGTACTGGAAATGTCTGAAAATAACCTGAAAGAATTTCATTAACTTTTAATTACCCAGAACTGTAATGATCAAGTTCCACATATCTTGGTTTCTCCTTTTTGTGACAAATTTTCTTATATCACTTAGAATATAAGTCTGTACCCCTAGGTGTAGTCTGATAATGGTGGTTTATTATACAGTAGCAGCAGACAGTGGAGGTACAATAACCGAATCAAATTTTACTGACTCAAATAACAGTGCTGATAAACTCAGATAGACTGGATTATACTGTCCGTAGCGTCTGTATTCAGAATAGTTCCATCACTATTAAATGGCAGAATTAATAAAGCTGTCTGTATTTGATGGACCTCTGAACATTTGACCTCATTACTGCACCCGGATTAAACTTACTGTACTGACTTTCTGTTTATCAGTACCAAATTTCTGTAGTTATCACCTGAATATCAGTAACGAACTGGGTTGCACTGCACTGCACTGACTGACTTCTGGAAACTGAACTGACTTCTGTCTAGAAAATATTTCTCATAATGCTAAAACCCTGTAAATTTCCTAAAAGTTTTTAACACCTCTTTAACTTTGGTTCCCAAGCCTTATACCATCTAAACAAGATCTGTTTGCCCCCTACGTTCTGCACATTCTGTTATTTTTATCAGTACTTCAGATGGAAGGTTGTTTCTCTGCGCTAATCTGTATCCTTCACGGAAACATTCTTTCCTATTGAAACTGAAGTTACTTACACTCCATGTAAAATGTGAAATGAGGATATAGGATTGCTTTTAATTCAGATTTGCATACAACACCTGATTGGTTTTGCTTCCTTTTAAACTCATGTCTTTCTATTTGTTTATTAGACTGAAGAAGTGATAGTGTTATTGTGAAAGTGCTCACTTTTTATCACTTTTTATTTTGTTTAATAAATAGAGGTTTTTGCCCAGCTGTGTTGGTTCGGTACTTGTTTTTTACTTCAAGAAAGAAGAACCAGCTTGCGCAGTCAGACAAAACGTTTTAATCACAAACAACAACCAAATAAAAGCTGAGTCCTTTCTCGCCAACACTCACCGCTTCATCAGATCTAACATAATCAAGTAGCAACAACATTTTTATATATATATATATATATATATATATACATATAAATCAATTAATAAATTTAAATAGGAGCAAATTAAAATCACTGCCTAAGCCCAAGTGAGCTTAACAATGGTTTCAAGTGAACACGACCATTTAACTCTTTCCCTGTACTAGCTCTTAGCTCAAGTATCAAATGAATTTCTGCACACTGAGTTCTGTTATGGATGTTGCCACCCCCTAATATCTACCTTTACTAGCTCTAAAACTGAGGGCGGCCACGGTGGTACAGTGGTTAGCATTGCCGCCTCACAACAAGAGGTTCTCCGGTTTGATTCTCAGCTGGGGTGCCTTCTGTGTGGAGTCTACATGTCCTCCCCGTGGTCACTTGGGTTTCCTCCCAAAGACATGCAATAGGTGGATTGGACACTCTAAATTGGCCCTAGGTGTGAGTGTGTGCATGTGTATACCTTTTGTGGAAGGTTGGGCACCAGGCTGGCAACTCAACACCATAAAACTCCACTGCCAATCATGTGCAGACAGATGTGGCGACCCCTGACCAGGAAAAGCCAAAAGAAGAAGAAGAAGACTAGCTCTAAGACTGAAAACTTAAAAAGTGTGAACTCTCATACTACAAAATATGTCTAACTAGAGCATTATTTTTGTCAGATCTCTTAATATCATAGAGGTACTCGAATACCCGATCTTTAATAGCATGTTGTTTTTCCCAACATAAAAACAGTGGCATATTACACAATGTGCCACATATATCAAATTACAACTCTTACAGTTAGCATAAAAAGTGGAAGTATAAGTATGACTGGTATCTGGCTGTATAAAGCAATCTGAGCTAATGATACGAACGCACATTTTGCAACTATTGCAAGGAAAAGTGCCGCTCCTATTTAGATTAGATACATCTTAAGAGACAGACCTATAACAAAGTAATTATTTCGATGATTTGTTTCTTCTAAAACAAAACCTCGGGCTTTCTCCCAAAACATCTTTGTACCAGCTATCATTCATAAGGATGTGTCAGTGCTTCTTAATGACTTCACAAATTGAACCCACATTATTCGAATAAGTAAGAGTCATCCTGAAAGGGATGACAGTAATTTATTTATTTATTTATTTGTTTATTTATCTATTTATTTGACCTTTGGCCAAATAAGCAGAAGCTCTTTTTACAGTACAGACATGGGGAAAAAAGCTCCACTAGAGTACAGTTAACTAGTTACAGACAAGCAAGCAATCTAAACAGTACATAAAGTGAGTATAATAAAGAAAATTACAACAATCAAAAAAACTATTTAAACTTCTCAACATGGTTACTGTGGGAGGATGTTGAGATTTGGATAAGGTAAATAGTTAGGCCATGGTGGTGCAGCGGTTAGAGTTGTCGCCTCACAGCAAGAGGTTCTCTGGTTAGATTCTTGGCTTCTGTGTGGAGTCTGCATGTCCTCCCCACGGTCAAGTGACTTTAAAGACATGCAGGTAGGTGCGTGCATGAATGGGTGTGCCTCCTTTGAAGGTTGGGCATCGGGCTGGCACCTCGGCACCGTAAAAATCTACTGCCATTCATAAGCGGACCATAGTTCCACTGTGGTGACCACTAATCAGGAAAAGCTGAAAGACATTACTTACATAGTGAAAGCTTGCTAAATGTAGTTTGAAAAAAACTATTTACACTTCTCGTTATGGTTACAGTGAGAGAATGCTAAGATTCGGATATGTTGAGAATTGCTATGCTACAGAGCAGTTAGTAGAGCAGTAGTTAAGTTATGTACAGATTACACTATAAAAAGTTTGGGTTAAGACAGTTGAAGAATGCTTTAGAAGATACAGTGTTGGTGCTGTGGGGATATATAGGGACAATGATGAATGAGATTTGCAAGTATACTTATCAGTTGCTGAAACAATAGATCATTAATTTACATGTTATATCCTATACACATACTAGACACAGAGGAGCTTGTAAGGATGTAGGAATAAGAGAGAGAAAAAGAGGAGGGTGGGAAGTGAGGGTGAGGGTGGGAGTTAATGAAAGAGGATGTAAGGGAAGTGGGAGCATGATGAGAGAGGAAGCAAGTTGTCAGGGAGTTTGGAGAAGGTAGGAAGTAAATCATATACATTCATCAGTAAATCATATAAAATCAATACATTTTATGTATTGAGTGGGGGGCAGCTGACTTTTGGACTGATTGACTGTAATCCCCAATTTCTGTGTAAGGTAGAGCAAGATGTCCCGATGTTGAACCAGAAGATCGCTGGAAGTAGCAGTGAGGCACCAACTGTCTAGGTACTGGGAAGATCTGTTTCTCTTGCAGATAGACATGAGCTGCTACCGCTGCCATAATCTTCATGAACACACTGTGGGCTGTGGCAAGACTGATTGGCAGTGCTCTGAACTGAAAATGATTGTCTTCCAGCCGGAAATGGAGACATCTCCTGGATAGCCTTTCTATTTTTATGTGATAGCAGGAGTCTTGGAGATCTACAGAGTGCATCTAATCATCTTCCCTCAGAAGAGGCAATATAGAATGTACCATGACCATCCAGAACTTTGTCTGTCTTATGAACTAAGATGACTTAGGTCCAAAATTGGCCTGAGGTCCCCTGCCTTCTTTAGAACTAAAAAGAACCTGGAATAAACTTTGGATCCTAATTGGTCTCAGGGGACCTTTTGGATGACTCTCTTATTTCTAGCAATTTGAAAATCTCTGTTGGATATTCCAACTGGATGTGAGAAACATAGGGAATCTTTCTTTTCTTCTTTGGAGGATAAGAAAAAGGGAATGGAATCACCTCTGTTGAGGATACTTAACACTCTGGAATCCATTGAAATATTTTTCCTGGCATGTGGGTACAAGGATAAGTACCCCCCCAACTGCATCTGGAGTGTGGCAGTTGGGTAACTCTTCAGCAGCATTGGTAGGGTTTCTTGGTAAATGGACCAGGATACACCTGTTCTGCAGTCCACCTCTGCCCTTAGGGCAAAATCCATTTGAGATGTTTCACTCTCTGCCCTGGGGGGGGGGGGGGGGGTTGTCTCTAAGAGTGTCTTGGTGATAATTCAGTGACATTCTGAACCACATCTTCTTATCACCCCTTTGGTTCCTGGAAAAGGTCTTTTGATGGGTGGAGAAGCGTATCACAACAGCAGACACAGTTTTGCCCTCTTCTTCACTCCCAGTAAGTATCTCTTTAACTTTGGGTCTGAAAAGAGTGAACTATCGAATGGGGCATTGATAAAGGATGTCTTAAAGCCTTCTGCAAAAATCGCACAGAAGCATCCATGCATGGGTTATGCCAGTGCCTGCTGTTCTGTCTGTGCCATCAGCTGTGTTGAAGAGCAGATGCTTAGACACATTACACATAGACTGTGAGGCAGATAGCTGGAAATCCACTGTTTTCTGAAAATCCACTGGTAAGTTACCCAAGTTGAGTTTGGGAAGCTCCATGGTCAGGTCCCTCTGAAAACATGTTATGTGAGCAAGATAGTTCAGTTATCTGAGTGTGAAAGTATTCCAAAATCTGTCCAATGCCCTTGACTCCCTGTTAGGTGGATGGACAGAAGGACTTTCCTTGGACAGTTCCTTCTTAGTTGCTGCCGCTACTACCATGGCATCTACAGGGTGGGCCCTTGCTCTAGTGTTTTCTGTCTTTCAGGTCTACCAAAAACCTATCGGATGGGTTCCACTACATCAGGGTTTTTCCAGGCGAACTGAGCCACTAGATCTATAAGGGCATCAGTGAGTGGTACTATCCATGTGAGCCAGTATCAAAGGCCTTGAGGAACACAGATTTGTCTGGTGAAGCAGTTTTGGTGAGCCAACTTCCTCGTTGCTTCATCAATTCTAGGATATCACTCAAGGTGACATCTTCTAGATGGAATCTTAGGGAATCTTCACCTTCATCCAGATCTGTGTCTTCTGTGACAGATTCTAGAATGAAGTCTAGATGTTTATATTTACAAGTCTGTTTCCTAGGACCTTGTTTTGGGAGATTCTGAGGAGATGAGTCTGAATCAGAGTAGAAACTCAAATGTTGAGTATCCTCTAAGCCTAATGGAACTGACTGTCCCCTTGATCTGAATCAGAGGAGTGAGTCATAGTATCCAATAGAGGATGTGATGGATCAGAGCTCAAAGGTGACATCTGACTTCTTGGTCTAGCCAAAACCCTTTCAAATGCCTTGAAAGCCAAAGCTGCAGTCAGCGCTGAGGGAACAGCCCTCCTATCCAAAGAAGAAGGAACAAACCCAGCACCAACCAGCATTGGTGCAGAGCTTAAAGGCTAAAATTAGACCTGAGCTATTGATAGCTGAAGTACCAAGAGATAGAGACAGTTCTGAAAACATCAGAGTCGATTCCACCAAAGGAGCCATGGCACAGGCATATCAGAGTCAAAACGGTAAGGAATACCGATGGAGTCGAAGTTGTCTGAACTGTTGGCTCTGACAGAAGTGAAACAGGAGGTTCAGACCCTTGGGAACAAGATCTGAGGGACAGATCAGTAACAGGGATATCAGTGAAGGAGTAGTTAGACCTGTACCCAGAGCACCCAAAGGGGATGATGCCAGGAGAACCTCCAGTGGGATTTGTGTCCTCAAGAGTTTCCACGTCATTTGATCAATGTCCATTTCAGTGAAGCTTCAAGTAGACTGGACAGATCTTGAAGATGGCACCACTGACAGACACCTAGAGTATTGTAATTCTCATAGAATTAGGGAGTGGAGTCTAGGACTCATCAGTTATGGAGAAAATCTTGGGTGAGGTGAGAGAGATTGGAGCTGAATGACTGGTGCTCCAACTTCCTCAGAGTCTTAAGTGCTGGACCCACAGAATCTGTCTTTTCCAGAGACCTTTTTTTTGGACTTTTCTGCTATCTTCTCCACAGATCTTTCTTGCCCTTTTTTGGACTTTTCTGTATCCTTCTCCTTCTTTTTTCCAGGGGAAGCTAAAGTTGGTCTTGAAGAATTACAGAAGGAAGGTTGAGAAGCAGACTTTGTCTGAGGGGGAAGCAAGCCTTTCAGAATTAACTTTTATTTGCAGCTCTGAATGACCCTAGTCCAAATGAGGAACAAATGTCACAGTTTACATTACAGTGGACCATGCCCAAACAATAAACACATAGCAAGTGTGGGTCTTGTGGTGGAATTTTATGTCCACAGGCTATGTACTTTTAAAACTCTTGGATTTTGTCAGACATTAGAGCAACAATAACTATAACGGGACAAGAGTATTTAGCACTTTTTATAAAGGATCTAAGCTATTCAGCTCAAAAAGTATTATGAAAAACTACTTATCTAGCTACCTTAGAAGCTATATCATACACACCTAAAAAAACAAGTAAACCTACACACAGAAAACACAGCAAGCATTTGAAAACTATAAATAACAATCATCTCCTAATTTCTAAAATATAAGACTATAAACCTGTTTGTACTATCACTAAATATAAACTAGTACTATAAAAGGTGGGAAAGGAGAAATTATTATTGTTATGTAAGAAAAATAATACTTATTTCAGGGAAAATAAGAGCCTTCGGAAACATGTTTGAGATGCTTAGGCATCAAACTAGATCAGAGGTACTTTAGTAGAATGGAGGAAATTATGAGCATGGGAGGAATCAGAACTTCAGGACAAAGCTTTATAAAAAAAAGGCACTGAGTTCGCATTCGGTCAGATTAGACAACTCAAAGGTTGAATCAGACAAAAATAGACAACATCTGATCAGCAGATTTTAATTAAATCACTGCTAAAGTCGTGTAAGGATCTCTATCGAAACATCAGCACTCAAAATGCCGAGTGTCTAAAAGCTGAAAAAAAAAAACAGACCAAACCCCAGAGAAGTGCTAATCTTGAAAATCACTCTTCTCCTTAAATCACTGAGCCAAGCCCGCCACACACCCCGAACTTATATATACTAACTCCAAGATCGCTATACCTTGCAGAAAAGGGAATATTCTGGGAAATGGCATATCAGACATGTGAAAGAGCAGAAGATAATAGCTCACAGAAATATTGGAAAACCATGGGTGCAGAAACCCTGAATGGCCACTGGTTCTTGGTGCTGCAAAAAACAGAAAATATCTTCCATTTATCAGTATATGATTTCCTAGTAGCAGGTTTCTTTTCCTCTTTTAACACCTGCTGCATGTTGTCAGAATGTCTAAAAGGTATCAAAACTGAATTATCCAGTCAGTCAGTTGTAGTTGTTTGAGGCTGGGATGAAACAAACACTTCTAGCTTAGTGTGAGTAGATCCATTGTGTGAAGACACTTGTGACATTTGACCTTGGCCTTTTCCATATAAAGGAAGAAAGTACTGTTGCATAAGTAAACCTATCATGATAGTAGATGGTCAGATGATCACTGCTGCAGTAACCTTAGCTATATAAGTTACATCCTGTGTAGAATATAACAGCTAGCCAGCTTTCAATGCTTCAGGGCATCTTCCACGCACCCAAACTGTTAGACAGCTTGAGCCAGCTAAAAAGACAAATTGGGGTGGCAAGCCCTTGAGAGCTTTCATGTCAACTGATAGAGGTTGGCTAAGCTCTGAGAGGACATTGCTAGGAAAATAAAATAAAATACATGTTCAAACCCTGGCATAAAATAACACACCAAAAATTAAGAGGGGTGGAGGAAAGAAGCAGTGATCATTTCAGCATCTATTGTTATGGTAAGCTTTACAACTGTACAACGTTCTTCACATTAATCACTGCTGCAGTAGCCTAAGCTATATGGGTAGATTACCATACCATAGAACACGTGGGTGGTGGATGTGGAAAAGTACAGCAGTCCCACAGAATGGTCCAAACAAAGTCTAGCCTAGTCATAGTGCTTTGTAAAAGCATGCACAGATGGCCAAGTTGCTGCTGGCTTATAGAAATCTCACTTAGTACTTTAGGCATGAAAGGATTACTTCTCAAAGGAACCATGTCACTGTGAAAGATAAGTTTAAGAGCTTGCATTTCAGATAGTCTTCTTGAACAAGTCAAAGCAATCAGTAGAATTGTTTTCTATGTTAAGAACCTCAAGTTAGCCTGATGAGTTGGTAAAGTGTTAGCTTCTCTAACACAAAACTAAGCTCCCAAGGAGAAACACTTATTTAGAAACATTTTCACATAAGAATGGCTTGAGAGAGGTGGATTCATGGACAGAAATGCTGAAATGGCTGACAAGTGGAACCTTGACAGAGAAGTAAGGCCATAGGAAAGCAACTCACACAGATAGTGTAAAACCAAAGAAAAACTAACCCTGAGTGGGTGTTGGCTGTTTTGCTGGCACCAACTAGAAAACCTCTTCCATTTGCTTATATGTGATTGTCTAGTAGCAGGCTTTCTTACCTACATCAGTACCTCCTGCACATCCTCAGAAAACAGGTGCTTAAAAGGTATTAGGACCCTATCATCCAGGCAGTCAGTTGTAGTTGCTTTGGGTCAGGATGTATCAAACCTCACAAGACATCTACAACAGCTGGAAAGGCCTCAGAAGTACCTCATAAAGAGGATTACAGGACTCAAACAGATGCCCTATGCTGACCGTCTCAAAAAACTCCAGCTTTACTCCATAGCATATCGCATACTCAGAGGTGATCTCTGCCTAACATATGAAGCTATGTCAAACCCATTGCTGTTGGACATGCTACACCTAAAGAAATCCCAATCCCTGTGAGATACACACTCTAGGGACCTAAACCTTGACAGCACAATAAACAGAACATGCTGGAGGGATAGATTCCTGTCCCAGAGACTTCTCATACTCTGGAACAAGCTACCCATCCATGTGAAGCAGGGGTCCTCATTAGCACTCTTCAAGAAAAATCTTGATGAGTGGATGGGAAATAGGAAATACACCCTGAGGATCACCTCTGTGGCTCTGCTTGATAAGGGCACAGAAAAATAACTTTCTTGGGTGGGGTAAGCCAGGGAACCTTGCTGGCTAGGCTTATGTAGGCCCTTGAGCCAATAGCCTAGTACCTACCTATGAAACTATGAACCTATAATCCTGTTCTTGTGTGAATAAATCCAGTCTGTGAGGAAGCTTGTGGTAATATCTCCTGGCCATTTCCAAAAGGAAGAAGAACCACAGTGGCTCAGTACAGAAGAGAGCCACAACAGTGATCTTGGGGATACCTTCTGAATCTTCAGAAGTACCCTAGATATTACTTTAAGGGGTAGGAAAACATAGAGGAACATTCCTATCCAAGGAGAAGAAAAGAAAAGGCACTTATCTTTCATACCTTCTTGCATGGAGTTCTGAAATGGAATATTGCCAGTTTAGAGGTGAGGCATAAAGAA
Source organism: Protopterus annectens (assembly GCF_019279795.1). Lineage (NCBI taxonomy): Eukaryota > Metazoa > Chordata > Ceratodontiformes > Protopteridae > Protopterus > Protopterus annectens. Next base: position 531,408,994 of record NC_056739.1, on the reverse strand, counting down.
CTACCAGAGGAATTCTCCTCAGATGGATCAAATCATGGAAGACTCCAATTCAGTTTCCATTTATATGGGTCTGCTTTAGTGCTGCTCAGCTTGCCTGCCACACAGTTCTTCTCTGAAGGAATGTAAGATGCCTGCAGTGTAAGGTTGTGCTGTAAAGCTGTATTCCACGCTAAAATGGATAGTCTGCAAATGGGGTAAGATCTAGTTTCCTCTTTGCTTGTTTATGTACCACATCACTGTGGTATTGCTTGTAACTACTTGAAGAGGTCATGTGGGACCATCAATGAGATTAGAGCCTTTGTAAAAGATAGCACCTCTTTTATATTTATGTGTTTTTGTTTGTCTTTCTTGCTCCAGAGACCTTGCCCCTTTATTCCCCTCGACACTGCCCTCAACTAATGTCCAAGGCATGGGTAGTGACTGACTGCTTTGCAGCAGGATGAGAGAATGACAGAACTGGATTCAGAGATATTTAATGTCTCCACCAAGTGATTTCTTTTCACACATCCCAGAACTGGAATTTGAAAAGATAACAGGTGCTGATACTGGGACCAGAGAGACTTTAGATACAACTGCATCATTGTCATGTGGAGTCTTGGAAGAGGTACCAAGAGAATCATGGAAGCACTGGAACCCAGAATACTGAGGTATTCCCACATTTTAACAGAAGTCTGAGTGGAAAATACCTATACAGCTAAATATAGATCTTTTTTTTTTCATGCGGAAGAAAAGCTTTTTGTACTGAGGGATCACTCAGGCACCCTCGAGACATAATCCTGTGTGATAGAATATAAAAGAATAAAAAATGGCTTTTGAATATTCTCTTAGAATCCCAGCCTGTGTAAGAGATCTCTTACCCAAGTGAATGGTTGCTGACACTTTTAAAAAGATTCTGCAAAGACAAGCAAGTCATCTAAATATGGAAAAATGTGTATACCCTGTAGCCTACAATGAGCTATAATTGGAGCTAGACACTTTGTGAACACTTTTGGAGCAAGGGATAGCCAAAAGATTAAGGCAGAGAACTGATAATGTGATCTAGTACCTCTTCAAATCAGTACAAGCAGCAACAGGATTTGTCCCTGCCAAATGGCGTACTGCTACAATTATCCCACTCCACAAAGAAGAAGTGACTACAGACCCTGGGAACTATCGCCCCATTAGCCTGATGAGTTTGATATGCAAAGCTATGGAACGCATAATCATGGACCTAATAAACATTGATATAGGGAATCTCTAAACTCTGGATCCAACACAGTTTGGTTTTGTGAAGGGTAGACCATGCCTGCTTAACTTGGTCGACTTCTTTGAGTCAGTCACCAGAGCTGTGGATGAAGGCAAGGTGGTTCATACAGCCTACCTTGATCTGGCCAAGGCTTTTGATAACATTCCCCACTCAGGAATCATAGAAAAACTCACTTGGCATCTGTTTACCTGAATTTCTCAAGACTGTTTAGTCTGCTTTTGCCAAAATTGAATGAGGAGATAGAAAATCCCTTGGACAATTTGGAAAAGTAAGGTTGAAAAATCTTAGAGATTCCCTGGATCAGCATGCCCCCTTCATCACACTTTTAATGACCTAAGCAGAATAGGGACCATGCATTACATTTATATGCAAGGGAGAATTTAAAATCTCATTTTAGCATCAGCTGGGTGGTTCTGAGAATGAAGCCATGTGAAACTCTTCAAAAAAAGTAGCCATGGCCATAGTCCTGGAAGAGTTACTCATGGCCATCATTCTGGAAGAGTTATCAACAGTGTCATACATGCATTGTAAAAATGAGAAGTGACCTATACAATAGAATAAACTAAGTTATTCATAGCAGATTTTTCCTCACAAGAAGAAACTGCAGATAAAACACTCCTCATACTTTGCAGATAAAATACACCTCATACTTTAACAATTTGTCAGAACAAACTCTAACATATGAGGCTGACAATTCAAAATTTTGAAAATCCAGGTTGCAAAAGTAGACACTTTTTCCCCACCCCTATCAATAACTTTCCCATCCTTATCAGAATAAGTAGGAGTAGAATTAGTAAAGTGCTTAGCAACAGTGAGATCAACAAAAGCTATAGCCCTGGGTCAGGTTTGGGAACACTGTATAAAAGACTGAGGAACTTTATATATCCTGTCTGCCTCTGTAGGATCAGCTGCCTGACAATCAGGAACATTACAGGCAGACACACACATCTTATAAAGCTGACAGAACAGGAGAAATGGGTGTGGGTTTCGGAAAACCCTTCTATAAAAAACTCATAGTATTTTTTGAGGGACTGAGAAACCTCAATGTTTTTCCATTGAAAACACTGACACATTCTAGCAACAGTCTCAGAGAAAGAGAAGCATCCACAGGGAGAATCAGACACTGAGCCCTCTTCTGAGTCCGAATCAGAAATCTGAGAGAAAAAAAACTGTGTATCTGTCCCTGCTTCTTCCTCTTCAGATTCAGAATCTTGAATCTCTTTAGGAAAAGGGGAATCCCTCCTTTTAATGGAAACTACTTTAAAAGAAGAAGCAATAATCAAACCCAGTAAACTACTCCAATCCAAAGAAAATTAAGGAGGAGATACATGCTTGATTGCTTGGGTTTCTGTATCTTTTTGACAGGAAAAATTGCTTGGTCATCTGTTTCTTTTTGACAGGAAAAATGAGGCCACCTATGTTTCTAATAGTAACAGCTGCCTCCCCAGGGATGTACACAGCATTCTGGCACAACAGAGAAATCTTCACTGTTCCCCCACCCAGGACTGACAAAGTGTCTCTTCTTTGCCACTGAGGGGATACCAACAGCCACAGAGGACATGGCTAACCCATGGTCCAGTGTGGCTGTAGGTGCCACACTACAGGGATTCAGGGTAAAAGGTGAATAGTCTGAGGTACAACTTATGGACACAACAGAGTCACTCACCTGCACCTGAGGCAAATTGCTCATCTGCTGTGCTAGCAGAAGCTGTTTGCTTAACTTTTTCTTTTTGTGGCTGGAAGAAGGACTGAGCATGTGATCGGTAATCTATTCCATGGTCAAGATGAAAATGGTGTTTCTTTCCCGGGGATGACAAGCACCAATTGCATGTAAATTTACTAGCCCACAAAAGTCACTTTTTTTGGACAGAAAAAAAAAACACAGTAAAAAGCACTTTGTAATATTATGCCAGCCCCACACAGGAAAAACAATTTTTCCACAAAAAATTACTTTGCAGCTAGTTTATACTACTTTTAAACTGACAGAAAAAAAAAAGTGCTCTGTTTAAAAGTATGTTATAGTCTTGAGACAGTCCATTGAGACACAACACTCCAAGCTTTAGATTAACTTTCCTGTGAAGAAAGAAATAAAACATCAATAAAATTAATAATTTGGAGTTTTTTCACCAATGGGAACTTATCTACCCAGCAAAGGAAAGCATAAGCCAACCATCCATCCATGAACACCTCAGAGGAGTATACTCTTTTGTGGCAGAAAAGCCCTGAAGGTCTTCACATCCAAACTTGTTTTTTAGTCTGGTCACCTCGAGCTGCTTGACAGTTTGGGCACATGGAAGGTGCCCTGAAGCTTTGGAAGATGGTCAGCTGCTATATCCTTGCAGGATATAACCCACATAGCTAAGACTACTGCAGCAATGATCAATATGATGAACATCTACAAGATGTCACAAAGGCATCCTCCAGTGCTAACAGCACTGGGAGGATTGGTGAGGGTTCTAGAAATTCTAGTTGGAGCTATTCATAATATTTTCTAAGGAACTGAGAGACTTCAATGTTCTTGCACTGAAAACACTAGCTCATTCTTGAAATAGTGTCAGAGAAGAATAATCCCTCACATGGGGATTCAGGTACCATACTCTCCTGACAATCTGAATCAGATACTTGAGGAGAAAAAAACTACATCTGTCTCTACCCATTCCCTTACAGATTCCACATCTTTTTTTTTTTTTTTACACTCATATATTTTTATTTCCAAAACAGATTCCACATCTTGATCCTCTTCAGGGAACAATAAATTACCTTACAAGACGGGTCAGTAGCCTGCACAAGACACTGAGCCAACTCCAATAAGTTACTTCTGTCCAGAGAAACTGACAAAGCACAGGTTAAATGTTTAGTTTTCTGCCACTTTTGGACATGAAAGTAAGGGCAAGCAGACCTAGTATTGCCAGCAAAAGCTTCCCCTATGGTGGGCACTATATTCTGGCTATGCAGGGACAAATTTCCAGACCCTTCTCTCAGGACCAACAAAAGTATCTCTCCCTTGCCCACTGAGGGGACCTCCAGTAGCTCCAGAATATGTGACTAAACCACAGTCCATTGTAGCTGATTGGACAACTAGTGGGATCCAAAGAAAAAGATGAGTTGCCTGAGGAACCAGCTTTGGCCACAGCAGAGTCAGAAACCTGCAGCTGAGGCAAATCATAAGCCTGCTGTGATGGGAAAGGCTGCTTAGTTAACCCTTTTTATTTTTGTGGCTGGAAGAAAGTCCAATAGAGGGATCAGTAGGTTTCTGCATGGTCAAAGTGAAAAAGTTGCTTGTTTCCAAATGAAGCTTCACAACAACAGTCAGTAAAACAGGAAAGTAACTTTTCCCCCACAAAACCACAGTAAAAAGCACTTTATACACTTTTCTCAACCCGAAAAAGTACAATAAACACAGTTTTGCAGCAGAAAGGGTAGCTTAAACAGGTTTTAACATTTTATCACAAAAGGAAAAAACTGAGCTATCATTTCAAAGTACATAAAAGTCACAAGACATCATCATCTTTTGTTTTTCCCATTAGGGGTCACCACAGCGGATCATCTCTTTCCATTTCTTCCTATCCTCTGCATCTTGCTCTGTCACACCCATCGCCTGCATGTCCTTTCTCACCACATCCATAAACCTTATCTTAGGCCTTCCTCTTTTCCTCTTACCTGGCAGCTCCATCCTTAGCATCTTTTTCCCAATATACCCATCATCCCTCCTCAGAACATGTCCAAACCAACGCAATCTTGTCTCTCTTGCTTTGTCTCCAAACTGTCCAACATGAGCTGACCCTCTAATATACTGATTCCTAATCCTATCCATCCTAGTCACACTGAGTGCAAATCTTAACATGTTTAACTCTGCCACATCCAGCTCTGACTCCTGCCTTTTTGTCAATGCCACTGTCTCCAACCCATATAACATAGCTGGTCTCATTACCCTCTTGTAGACCTTCCCTTTCACTCTTACTGGTACCCGTCTGTCACAAATCACTCCTGACACTCTTCTCCACCCATTCCACCCTGCCTGTACTCTCTTCTTCACCTCTCTTCCACATTCACCATTACTCTGAACTGTTGATCCCAAGTACTTAAACTCATCCACCTTTACCAACTCTACTCCCTGCATCCTCACCATTCCTCTACCCTCCTCATTTACACACATATATTCTGTCTTAGCCCTGCTGACCTTCATTCCTCTGCTCTCTAGAGCATATCTCCACCTCTCCAGAGTCTCCTCAACCTTAAAATCACAAGACAGTCAAGAAAAAAAATTTTCCTTAGATAAAAGTAGCTGTTTTTTCTCAAAAAAAAAAACAATACTTTAAACAACTTTAAAATTAGTATCGAAGGTTTTTCCTGAAGGGAACTTAACTGTCCACCAATGGAACATTGTTCCCCCGACTGTTGAAGCTCAAAAGCCCATACATGTGCAGTCTTCTCATCAGCAGGAAAGCTGTGAATGGCTTGGTGCTCAAACCTGTCTTTTTAGTCAGCTCAACTCAAGCTGACTAATAGGTTTGAGCACATGGATGGTGTCTTGAAGGTATGGAAGATCTCCAGGTGCTATATTCTATGCTGGATAAAAGCTATATAGCCTAAGGCTACTACAGAAATGATCATTCAAACAACTACTGTTATGGTAAGTTTACTTACACAACTCTTTTTTTTTCTCCTTTCTTATGGAATTGGCCAAAGGCATATCCACTCTTGCCTAGTCTAGAAGGAAATAATCACAATTATCTTTGGAGAGTCCTTCTGAATCTTCAGAATGGCCCTGGATATCAGTGGAAAAAGGTGGAAATGCATACAAGAAGATTCCAGTTCAAGGGAATGAAAATGCATATTTTCCAGTCTTGATTGCAAGAAATTCTGGAGCAGGCTTTTTTTAGTTGCCTCTTTTTGAAAGAATGTGAACAGATATACTTGTAGCATTCCCCACAACTGGATAATTTCCTGGAAGATGCCATCATTCAATTTCAAGTCTTGAGGGTCTGTTCTGGTCCTGCTCAGCTTGTCTGAAAACATCTTGCTCTGACAGAATATAAGGAGCTTAGATGGTAAAACTGAGCTGATTTGTTCCCTCACAAGCTACCATATCCAGCCTCCACAGGGAGTAAGATCTGGTAATCTGCCATTTGATTATGTGCCACATCACTATGGTGTTGTCTGTGATCACCTGTAGTGGCCCTAAAGACCAGACATGATGCAGAGAATTAAAAATGCAAACAACAATTAACATCTCTTTGACACTAAAGTGCTTTGGCCTGTTCAGCCTTTTCTAAAGTCCTTGCAAATCCCCCCCCCCCCCACCCCGACACAGCTCTTAATGAAAAATCTGATACATCTGTTATTACAGATTGCACAGGTATAGTCAGAGAAAAGGGGGCCATGGATTCTAGGATATCTGATCTCTCCACCAAAGCAACTCTTTTTCACAAAGCTCAACACAGGAACGTAAAATGTCAGGGGGGGTGAAGACGTTGGGACTATACTGTTTTCAGAAACCACTGAATTTTTCTCATATGTAATCTGGCAAAGGGAATCATGAGGATCATTGAGATTATGAACCCTAACATCCTGAAGAATTCCCTTGCAGAAGTCTGAGGAACTCAGGAACAATTCCAGACACAGATCCATTTTTTTTCCTGAGGAACGAATGCCTTTTGTATGGATGAAACCAGAAGGTAGCATATGAATGCTGTCTCATGGGAAGAAAATCAATGATGATTTTGAAATACTGACTTGGAGTGCTAGATAGATAAGCAGGTTTCTCAGGTATGTGAGGGACTCCTGGCACTTTGAAAAAGACTCTGCAGAAATAAGTAAATTATCTAAATAAGGAAAATGTGAATATCCTCCAGTCTGCAGTGGGCTATCAGACACTTTGTGAAGACTATCAGGGCACTTGATAACCCAAAGGGTAATATAGAGAACTAATAGTGTAACCAAGACACAGAAAAGTTTAGAAAACTGCTGAAATCTGTGGCAACAGGAATGTGATGTTAAGCAACTTTCAAGTATAGAGTTACCAAAAACTTTATGGGAGAAATGAGAGTTAATAAGGTTTGTAAGGACAACATTCTAAATTTTGGAACTTTCACAAACAGGCTGAGAAAGGACAAGTTGAGCACTGGTCTCCAAAAGCAGTCCGTCTTTGGCACTGGAAAAATTCATGAATAAAAACCTTTCCTCGTCTGATCTGGGGGAACTGATTTTATGACTCCACAGAAAGGACTTGGTTGATGACCAGTATTGGATGTCTCTTGTATACAAATGAGACGCTGAGGCACTGTGATGGGTTCAAGTTGTTTATTGCACATAAACAAATCAGGAGTTGTAACTGGAACATGCATTTAAGCTAACTGACTGAATCACTGCTTCAGACATGCTCGCATGTCATCTCCATTCATGGCTGCATTCACTCTGACTGAGTACACAATTTGGCACTGATCTTGCATATGCTCAGTATCTTACATATGCGTGTGCTATCTAGCTACAGTAGCTGAGAAGGTACAATACACGCAATGATCTACAACCGCAACCAGGGGGAACAGGAAAGTCTGATTCTATCTGATGGCAAAAGGTAAGGTAACGAACCAGGTTCTGAGGCAGGTTTATGGTGGAGAGTGGAGAAAAAGGAATGCTGAATTAGTCATTCCAAATTATAACATTTTCCCTTTTTCTGGAAGGTTCCCTCCTCCTTCTTCTTCTTTGACCTTTCTTGCCACTTTTTTCAGTATACCTGCATGTTAGAGGCCTGCTAAGACTGTTTATTTTGCTTTTTTTAAAGACCCTGAGTTTGAAGCTAAGGTTTTAGCTAAAGTGGAGAAGGAGGGCTGAAAATTCTGAGTAACTCCCTGAAACAGTTCCCTTCTTTCATCATATGAGTACCTGAATAGCAGAAGGACCAAATAAGACATCCTTGTTCAAAGAAGACTTTAAAATGTCATATTTCACCCATTTAGAAAATGTCTGTCTACGCAACTGAGCACCTCATAACAAAAACAGAAAGCTGCTGACCTGGCGACAGAGTTAGCACAGTCATAAGAACACTTTAAAAATGTCTACTTACCTGGAAAATATTGACAATTCAATTAGGTTCATAGTTCACGAATAATTACTAGACTAACAACCCTGGGGGCCTTTTTAAGTGTAACCCTGCTTTCCAAATATATCTGACAAGTTTTGATACATTAGGGTTATTTTAAGGTGTATATATAGGTTTGGGTATGGGTTTTCAAGAACTCACAGGCTGCTTCTGTCTAATAGAGATATAGATGACAGTTCATGGGTAAACTTTTGATTTCCAATCTATTAGTCCAAGTTACACTTACATGGGGTTAGAGAAGAACTCTGCTTCACATGGATGTGAAGCCTGATCAAAAGAAGGGGTAATCTTTAAGACACATACCTGTTCTTCCAGCATATTCTATTTATGTTACAGATGAGGTTTAGCTCCTTAGATTGGGTAATTCTGATGCTCATAGTTTTGCAGATGTGCAACAGGTCCATCAGAGTAGGATAACAGGATGCTTTGTAGCCAAGGCATAGATCACCTCTCTGTAGTCTACAGGAGATTGAGAACAGGGATAGAGCTTTGAGGTGGTCTGCTAGTTCATGTTATTTACACAGTGTATTCATTTTGTGAGGAACCTATTGGTTGCTGGAATAGTGTTTGGAAGTGCTCTCTCTCACTCTTTCTCTTTCTTTAGATATGTACATTGACAAACACACACACACACACACACACACACATATATATATATATATATATATATATATATATATATATATATATATATATGTATACATACATACAATATGTGTAGATATACAATGTTATAAGATGTAATAGATTCATAGACTCTGATTTGCAGTTGTTCAAGAGAATAAGGAGCCAATAATCCTTTCAAGATATTCCGATAACCCAAACTTGTAGAAGTAGTACCAGCATTACTATTGTAACAAACTCGACTACTCCTACATGATCTGATATCAGAAAAGTAGGCATAAATATACAAAAAGCAATAACCTCAACAGAGATCCTTTAGATAGTCCATTTCTGACTAATTTACAGAATGAAGCTGAAGCTCTTATAAACAATCTATAAAACCAGTTTTGGTTGGGGGATTACTAATGCAACTAACAATGAAGATCTCAGCAACCAGAGTAATCACTTACGGGAAATGGTATCTGATGATTTAGCCAGGTACAGACATACTACATCCACAGGGATACCAGTGTCAAACCGCATTCTTTATTTAAGTCTATAGCTATAACTATATCTATAAACATATATGCATGAAGAGAGATAAAGAGATAGAAAGATAGACATACACATACATAATAATAGGCTTGCATATGTAACCATAAGAATGCTAAAAGACATTGATGCATATATCTAAATGTATGTATATATGTATGTGTGTGTGTGTGTGTGTGTGTGTGTGTGTGTGTGTGTGTGTGTGTGTGTGTGTGTGTGTGTGTGTGTGTGTGTGTGTGTATACACTAATGTATCACAGAACACACATACTCTATTACACACTACACATGCACAAACAGGCAAATTAGATGACTGCTAGCCTACTGCATATGTTTAAAAGCTGGAAGGTAACTGGAGCATCTGGAGAAAACACTTGATAAAGTGAGAGCAAGCAGATTATGCAGAGAAGGCACACACACACACACACACACACACACACACACACACACACACACACACACACACTGACAGATATCTAGATAGAGATATAAACAAAAGTTATATATTCATTATAATGATGCATCTGTGTTATCTGTTTTCAATCTTCCTCAACTATTGGGTTTCGGATCCGACCTCAGATCCAACTTCAGCCACTTCTCAGAAGTTGGATCCATAGCTTAATTTCCTCTCTTTACCCATAACCCCCTCCAAACCCCATATCAAGTTTGTCCCCTTAATATTAAAATGCAAAAACAGCCTGTAGGTATCTAGACTAGAAGTCTAGAACCATGAAAGCAAAGGTACCTGGAACCAAATTAGAAACAAGTTCAAAAGGAAATGACTTCAGGTCATACCAGGCAAATATAACAATGTATTCCAGCAATGGAAGAGGATTAGAGAGAAACAGGTTATGGAAGTACAAAAGCAGGCAACACAGATGCATTATTATGATGAGTACAAAACATTTGTATCTGATGCTGTCTTTGTCATCTGTTTCTTAGCCACTGGGACAGAGTCCCCAGCTAGTTAAAACCCAGGGTGGTCTTGTGAAATGATATTCCAAAGTAAGGCAGAACCAAACAATAACCTATACGTAGAAGGGATATCCAACTTGTAATGAGCTATGAAAGTAAGAGCAATAGCCCAAATAGTAGCAGCAGCACAGATGTCACCTATAGAAGTTATTAATAAGGAAGTGGCGGAGGTGGAAACTGACCTTGTGGAATGAGCCTCTGGTGCTTATAAATGTGAGAAATACAATCAGTGCACCATCTACCTAAAGTGACTTTAGACACAGATTGTGCCAATTTAGCCTTTGAAAATAAAACAACTGATTAGATTTACCAAAATTCTTTGTTCTATGCAGATAGAATCTCAGTTGCCTCTGGACATCCAGCAAGTAAAGCAGATATTCTCCTTTATTAGAACATTTTGGAAATAAAACTGGCAGGTTAATGGACTGAAGTATTAGTGCAAGGAGACACTCTGTCTTTATGAAAAATAATAAGATAAGCTGGCTTACAAGACAATGCCTGGAGTTCAGACACCTGACCGGCAAATGTAATGGTGACTACAAAGATGATCTTCCAAGACAAAATTTTCAATTCAGCTTTTGTCACAGGTTAAGAGAGAGCCTGAGTTAAGGCCTGGAGCAGAAGTGTCAAACCCCAAGGAGGTGTGGGATCCTTGATAGGTCATCTAACTATGATCGTAACTTTGAGGAAACCCTTGCATAGTTTGATAAAGGACAAAGACAAATGGGCTTTATCAATATGATAATTAGAAATCACAACCAATTTATTTATTTATTTTACATTTGTTAACCGGGATAGTCCAACTGGACACAGGTCCATTTTCGGCAGAGGCCGGGGAGAAAAGCTCCACATGTGGATAGTTACATAAGAGTTAAACAGTGGCAGTTTTATACAGTCACACATAGATACCAGTACAGAATTATAGGATTATATGCATACTTGGAATACATACATACATACTTAAACTTAACATTGTAGTTTTCTTTTTCGAACTTAGACATTTTTAGTGGTGCAAGGCTGAAAAAGGTAGCATGTCATTCAGTAGTACAATACATACGAGAATGAGACTAAGTCTGAAACATTGACTATTTTACAGATAGCCAGGTAGTGAAGAGAGATTCAGTAGTACAATACATATGAGAATGAGACTAAGTCTGAAACATTGACTATTTTACAGATAGCCAGGTAGTGAAGAGAGTGGTAAGCTGGTTAGTCAGGGTTGGTACAGGGGAGCAGCCAGTGACTTTTTAGGAATTTTTTGAGAGATGTTTTAAATTGTTAACAGTCTGGTTTGCTGTAAGTTTGACAGGGAGCCAATTTCAGATTGTTCCAACAGAGTTGCAAAACAATGAGTCACCTGCTGAGTTTTTCGATTTAATAGTTTGTGCCAGTATTTTTCAGAAGACCAGAGAGTTTTTAGGTTACTGTAAGGGGTAATTATAATTTTGAGTATGAGTGTGCTTTTGGGCTGATGGAGAACTTTGTGGGCTATTATTCATTGATTATATTGGATTTGAGAGGGAAACTCTAGCCAGCCTAGAGATCATAGGTTAATACAGTGGTGGGTTCTATATGCTGAGCCTGTGCAATTCTGGCTATGGTGTTGTAGCAGCTATTGAGTTTATTGAGGTCAGATTTACTCAGGTTTGTATAGTTTGGGGAGGCATAAAAAAGAGTTGAAAGTAAATGTGTTCGGGCAGTAACTGTCCTAGCAGTTGGGGTTAGAAATGCCTTAATTCTATATAGAGATCCTAGCTTTTTGTTGACTGTTTTAATGGTTTTGTCGATGTGAGCATCAAACTTAAGGTTATTGTCAACAATTACACCTAATAGTTTTGTATTACTTTCTGGGGAAATTATTGTGCCATTATTAACGTTATGGTAAATGATGGGAGTGTAACTTTCTGGGTGGGGGTGAAGAGTAGCAGTTTTATTTTATTTGGATTCAATAGAAGACGCCTGTCAGTGAGCCAGTTTTCTATTACATTGAAAGTATTTTGGGTTAAGGTCTGCAGGTCTAAAGGGGAGGTGGCAAAACAGATTAGTGTAGAATCATCTGCATATTGAATTCAGGTTACTTTGGGGATGACTGTATGAAGATCATTAATGAAGATGGAAAATAGGAGAGGTCCTAGTATAGACCCTTGAGGAACTCTAAGGGTGAATGGCAGTAGAGAAGAAAGTTGAAACCTTGATTGTGGATTAACTTGCTTCACTATGAAAAATGAATGCCCAAAAATTAAGGACAACCAGAATGGGTGCTGAAAAGGGAGCCAGGTGTCTCTGACTGGACCAAATAGAAACTCTGTTCCATTTGCTCTTAAATATTTCTCTGATCGAATCCTTTCATGAAGAGGTAAGTATGTGTAAAACTTGGGAGGACATTCTGAACAGTCTAGTCATTGTGGGAAGAGGAGAAACCATGCGATTAACTTGAGGTCTTATATGTTCAGATGAGGCAGTCTAGACAAGTGAGAGAGAACATCTGGAGGAGGATCCAGAACCCATGGTGGGCATATTAGGTGATGCCAAAGGAAGGGAAACCACACTTGTTGGGGCCATAATGGGGCAATGAGGATCATCTTGTTCTTCCACTGAGATGTTTTCTGTAGAAACCTGGATATGAGGTGAGTAGGGGGATAAACATAAATGAGACCGAGGAGCAATCGTGGATCACAGTGCCTCTTGGTGACTCCCCCTCTATGGGGGGGGGGGTAGGGAAAAATACCTGCTGCACTGGAAATTGTGGGCAGAAGTGAAGAGATTGCAGCATTGTTGGCTCCAATGGTGAAAGATCTCTTATGCCACCGATGGATTGAGAGACCACTCATGAGGCAGCAGGATAGATCTGCTCAGTCTGTCCGTTAAAATTTTGCACTTCTTCAGAATGTGCATTGCCAAACGAAAATGGTCAGAACAGATCATCCACTGCCACACCTTAATAGCCTCTCAGCAGAAGGGGTTAAATCAGGATCCCCCTGCATGTTGCCATATCAGACCACTGACATGTTTTCTGTCTTTATAGCAATCATTCCTACAGGAAGGGTGTCCTGAAAGACCTGCAGTGCTAGGAGGACTGCCTTCATCTCTATAACATTGATGTGAAGATTAGCCTACAAAAGAGGCCACATAGCTTGAACTGTCTGTCCTGAGTAGTGTCCACCCACCACAGTTGGGAAGCATCTGTGGTCACTGTGGCCTTTGGTAAGGGTAGACAAAAGGGGCAGCCCTGAATGAGTCCACTAGGAGACATGCTCCTTGCAGATCTTTGTTATTCAAATGGGAAGGTAATAGCGTATCAATTCATAGACCTTCGCATTGCCAGTATTCACTGTAGAACCCTCATATGAAATATTGATAGAGGCAGAAGGGTTATGAAGGTTGCCATCTAACCAAGAAGTTGAAAAACCAACCTAGCCAGTGGTGATTGATGAGACAATAAATAGTCTGGTTGTAAGCAGTCTTGCAACCTGGGAAACTGTATCCAGGTGAACACCTATGAACTCCAGGACCTGAATGAAGGAGAGATGGGATTTTCTGTAGCTGACTCTAGTTGCTTTTGTAGATATAGGTGGAATAGGTAGTCCATGGCATGTGTCAGTAGATGACTTATGTGAGTGGTGAGGAGCTATTCATCTAGCAGGAAAACACCTGGAATCCCAGTAGTCTGACGTGACCTGCCACCACTGCCACACACTTGGTGAACACCCAAGGGACTGTGGTGGGATCAAAGGGGAGGGTTTTGAATTGAAATTGACTGGCACCTAAGCTGGAAGTGAAGGTGTCTCCTGGACCTTCTGTCTACTTTGATGTGATAGTAGTTATTTATTTTTATTTATTTATTGTCATTTGTTAACCAGTTTGGTCCAGCTGAGCCAATGGCCCATTTTCCGTGGAGACCCAAGGAGAAAAGCTCCAGTTGCAATTACAATCATTCAAAAAAGAAATTACATCACAATAAGAATTTATACAACAAAATATGTTAACACAATTAAACAGTTTTGTACAAGTTTTTGTATAAATGTATATATATATATATATATATATATATATATATATATATATATATATATATATATATATACAGTACCAACATGATAGTGTGGATGCAAAGGAGAAAAAAAGATTATTCAATTGTAGTGGGAATTGGTTTGTTTTGCTAGGAAGAGGGGCAAGAAGAGAAGAAGGAGAAAAGATGGTGAGTATAAGGAAGTGGTATTAGGAAGAAGGTATGTGGGATCAGGTTGGAGCTAGACAGGAACAGGACCAGGTGTTATGTAGATAGTGATTGAGTGCTAGTTTGAATTGGGGCATGGGGGATACTTCTAATATTATGAGGAAGGGAGTTCCAAGAGTGAGCAACTGAGTATTTATATAATGACTTGCCAATGTTTTTTGATGGTTTGTAGATGTCCATAAGATACTTGCCTGACAAACAGAGTTGATGTCAGGGGTCATATTGTGATACAATATTAGAGATAGAGGGGCAGGAAGTGGGGTTATAAAGAATTGAATGTATTATGTGCAGTTGTGGGAGGAGAAGTTGTTTTGGGAATTCAGGCCATTGCAAAGATTTAATGGAAAGGCAGTGGTGGGATTTATAGGAGAGGTTAGCGGCAAATTTAGCTATTTTATTATAGGTTTGTTCTAGTTTGCTGAGTAAAGAAGACTAAAGGTTAGTAAGGACTCAGGCTGCATGCAAAAGACTGGGTAAGAGGAGAGATAGGGCCAGGGAGGGTTTTGAAGAAGGAGAAAGAACGTTATGGTTTCTGTACAGGAGGCCAAGTTTTCGGTGTTTTTTTTTTATACAAAGATTAATATGTACATTGAATTTTAGCTCATCGTCGATGGTGACACAAAGTAATTTGGTGTGTGGTTCAGGTCTGATGGTGTTGTTGTTGAGGCAGGTAATGAAGAAAGAGGATTTATGTTGTGCAAGGTTTTTAGGAATGAATAGTAAAAGTTTAGTTTTTTGGGGGTTTAATATTAACTGACGTCAGTGAGCCAGGACTCAATGGAGGTGAAAGTGTCTTGGGTATGAGAAAGGAGTTCATGAATGGTGTGTGCAGTAGTTAAGAGGGTGGAGCCATCAGCATGTTGTAAAAGGGTTGAGAGGTTAGTAGCAGAATGTAAGTTGCTGGTAAAGATATTGAGCAGGAGAGGACCCAGGATAGAGCTTTGGGGGACTCCAGTGTTGATGGAGAGAAAAGGAGAGGCAATGGTTTGCCAGCGTATAGATTGTAGTTTGTTAGATAAATAACTAGAGAGTCAGGATATAGATAGGGGAGAAAGCTGAAGGTGTGAAAGTTTAGATAAACGTTTAGAGTGGGAGACTGTATCTAGGACTTTGGCGAGATCCAGGAATAGTCAGGGGAGAAGCAGGTTATTATCCCGGGCTTCTGCCAGTGTTTGAGTGAAGTGCAGTAGATGTGCTGTGATGGGGTCTGAAACTCTGCTAGGTGGGAGTCAGGAGATTATTTTCAAGCAAGTGTTTAGCTGGGAGTAAACACATTTTTCAAGTATCTTGGAAAGTGGGGATAGTACAGCTATTGGGCAATAGTTTAATGGGTCAGTAGAGTTACTTCCCTTATGGAAAGGAATTGTGTAAAAGGACTTCCATATTTCAGGAATGAGAGCCTCGGTGATACATTGATTAATAAGGATAGAAACAGAGCAGGTAATAGAGCTGGCTGCAATTTTAATGAAGTCAGGAGGCAGATTGTTAACAGAAGACGTGCAAGGTCTGAGTTTATTCAATTGGGATTTAATAAAGGAAGTGAGAACAGGTTGCAAGGAGAAAGTATTAAAGGAAGATGGACTGTGAGGTAGAGGTAGAGAAGAGGTGGTGGGACTAAGTTGAGTAAGTGTTTGAACTGTGTCTATGAAATAATTGCTTAATAGAGTAGCAGTTTCTGTGGCAGTATTGAGAGAGAAGGGGTTGAGGGTAGGAGGACTACTACGGTGAAGGATTTTATTAACAGTGGACCAAAATTTCTTAGAGTTGGTACGTGGGCTGCAGTGGTTGGAAACAAAGAATGATTTTTTATCTTTGATAATAAGTTTTTTACATGTGTTTAACACCATCCCTCTCCTGCATAATAGAGCGTGTTTGCTTGGTGAGCCAGAGAGAGCAGTTAGATTTTATCCTGATTTTTCTGAATGGGGCCATGTTGTTCAGTATATCAAGGAATATCTTGTTGACTGCAGTAACAGCAACATTAAGGGGGAGGTAATAAAGGAAGGTCCAGTTGATGCTGGCCAGTGTGGAGTTAAATTTGTCTGGATAAAATTGAGTTAGATTATGACATTCACTGTAAAGGTGGTCTTTGGGTGTCTGTTATGAGTATCTATTGATGCAGATAGGGAAATGGTCACTCAGGGAATTTGGAAGTATGCCAGGGTTGTGATAAACACACGGGTCAATAAAAATGGTCCAGTCTAAGATGGAGCCAGAGGTTAAGTTATTGTTAGTTCTGGTAGGGGAAGATATAAGCTGTTGGAAGCCATACAGATTAATGCTATGAGGAGAGGGAGTGGAGGAGAGTGAAGTCCAATCAATATTAGTGTCACCACATATAATGGTTTCTGTGACACCCGTGCCTTGGCCCAGTAATCAAGGAGCCTCAATCCTCACCACTAACACCAGAGAGGGCATCTCATATATCAGGAAAGATAACAAATACACACAGCAATGTGCAATTTCCCTTAAGAGCCCACAGAGATCACAGTCAGTCTGGGGCTGGTTGCTCCCTTGCTCTCCAGGTCCCCAATAAGACTCCCCACTGACACAGCTACAGGGTCCATATCTCAGCCTAACTGGCAAGCTAACCTCCAGTACCCTCTCTGTCTAACCAGAGCTTCGTGTCCCTGCCCAAGTAACTGACACACACAAACACTTTGAGATAAGTATATATACAACTTCACAGACACTTCTGGGAAAGGCTGACACAGATTCCCCAGCTGTGCCGCTATACCCAGACTATACAGTAGTAATTACTGCCACCACCAGCTAATATTTATCAGCTACTAAAAGGCCCTTAAAAGGGTGTCCAATTATTACTGTGCAATATTATTAAACAATAGTAGTGTAACTAAGCAACAAAGACTTATTGGAAGGGCTTAGTACAGTTTACCAAAGACATGCAATGTACTCTAGATCTTAGATTAACTCTACATAAACCAGTCACAGTTGAAAAGGGTTTAAAAATATTTAATAATAAATGCTAAAACACAAGACAATATTACTACACCACAGTGCCATTCAAGAGTTCAGAGATCACACAGAAACTTAAAATAATTCAGTAGTACAGTTCTGACATAACAGAAAAAAACACTTAGTCTAATCTTTATAGTCCTAGCTATTTCTACAAGAAAACACACTTCTAAGATAACTCACTTAAGACAACAGGCAGTGCTGTAGGTTAGATATCAAGACAAAAATGCTCTCAGTCTCTCTCTGAGCAATAGTTTTTAAAATCACTAACAAACATATCTGATGGGCCCTCCCAGATTACATCAATCTCATTTAGTTCCCATTACATCACTTCTTTGACACTTAGCCTTGAGTTCCCAGGCCAACAGGCTACATTATTTAGCAAGCTAACACCTGCTCAGGAAGCTACAACAATAAAAGACATTTCAAATGTACACTCTAGAAAATATTCCTTAAGTTAAAACAATAGAAATAATGTGCTAGCCCAGACAGGCTGACTACGAGCTCTACAGATCAAAGAACATACAAGACATAATTTTAATTTCAAAGAAGAGATGTGTAATGCTTGACTTAGTTTTCTTTGCAGCAGATGGCAATGTTGCTACAATCCTGAAGCTCAACATTATAGTATTTTCTTTCATTTAAAAAACAAGCCTGTATTTTACATTTATATTTACAAATGCTAGAATTATGTATCAAATTCTATCTGGCTAGGCTGGCAGCCATTCTCTACCAGTCTTCAAAGTTTCATAGGGAATATTTATGGTGAGCCAGCAGAGAAAGTTTTTTAAGAATAGGAATGTTGTCTCCCGGGGGAGATATATATAGATACAATAGCAATTTTTTTTATGGGAGTTGAGATGGAAGTTAACAATGAGGATTTCTGCAGGAGCAAAGCTGGGTAAGGAGGTTGAGAGTGGAGAGATATTAAGTTGGTCGAGTAGAGGATGGCTACACCCCCACCTCTTTTATTTGCTCTGTCTACCCAATAGATGTTGTAGTCAGGGGTAAGATTCAGAGTTAGAGATGTGAGGCTTTAACCAGGTTTCAGAGAGGGATAAGATATGGGGGGATTTAAGGTGGATCCAGGACTGCAATTCAGTAGTTTTATTTACAATGCTTTGGCTGTTCGGAGAGAAAATAGTTAGGTATTTAGGAGGGTGGGTATGGAAATGGGGAGAAGAGTGTGGGTGGTGAGGAGGTGGGAGAATGTTGGTTAGGGGTAGAGATGGTTGGACCTGGTTTGGGATGGATGTCTCCATCCAAGAGAAGAGTATCAAAGAAAGAAAATAAAAAGGAGAGAAGGCCTACAGTAGGGAATGTTCTAGTTTTTTTGCAGATAGAAAGAGATACATTTGGGTATGTTTTGATTGAAAAGAGGTTGGAGGGAAGTATAGGAAACATGAGGTGTATGTGAGTTACTTTGTGAGCTGTGACAGTAAGAGAGAGAGTAGTCACAGGAGTGGGGTACTGACGTGATGTATGGTATGAGGTAGGCAGGGCTAGGAGGAGGAGAAGGGGGATAGTTAGTGAGGGGTCATATTGAGGAAAGTGTTAGGTGACAGTCGTAAAGTAGCAGTGAAGGTGTTATGTCTGTTGGATAGTAAAGTTGGGAAGCAGGGGGTTGATAAGTTGGAAAGATTGAATTTGTAGAGGTAGAGTGCAGGAGGTGGTGTAGTGTGAAAAAGGGAAGGGCAGTGAAATAGGGGAGATAGTGGCTGATTGGAGAGGAGGGGTAATTGTGTAGATCAGGGGATTGTCCAGTGTATGGTGTGGGTGGGGAGTATAGTGTATAAATCTAATGAAAGTGGGGGTGGGTGGAAATGGGGTTACAATAGGGGAACAGAGTGAGCCTGAGCATAGGGAGGGTGAATGGACAGAGGTTAGCCCTGCTGTGAGCTGGGGAGCAGGACAAGATGAAAGAAAAACAATCAAGTAGGTCAGGGGGAGGCAATGCTAGCTGAAAGGGAACTTGATACTAGTGCAGGGCAGGAGACTAATCAGGTCTAAAGTAAGAAGTTCTAGTGTGGAGGACCTATTTGTATGCTGGTGTTACACAGCTTTATATTAAAGGGAAGGCTGTCGTTTAGCTAAGGAAATAATACAGTTGAGCGAGCAGCTGACGTTGGTGTTAAAAGTACCCAAAATAGGTAGAAAAGTATATCCACAGATAGAAACAGCTCCGGGAGATATGCGAGCTGAGGAGTAATGAAACTCTAGGTAATACTGCCATCTAGTGGCCAAATGGGTGCATTGTTACAGCAGGAGAGGTAGTTAACATTAAGGAAAAGAAGTATAGGTTAAAATAAAAAAGGGGTAAGTGGCAGGGAGAATTAGAAAGGAATGGATATGGGTGTGGGGTGGGCTCGGCGTGTGTGCTGGCTACAATAGTCAGTGCAATTATACAAAAGGTGAACGCTTAATAGCAGTAGGCAAACACCTACACTATAACACTGTAAGGGAGTGCTTCCAGTTCCGTAATTGTAGTTAGCTAGTGTTCCTAGGAGCTCAGATGCTGAGGAAATGTGTTGCGGAAACCAGTTTTGGGAGGTAGAAATGTATTCAAGTTGTGGAGATACTGTAATATGAAAAAGAAATAGAAAAGAACCAGAGTTAATACAAGAATCAGCCAGCAAGTGAAGCCGATAGTGTTTGGCAGCTATAGTAGGTAGGGAATGAAGCTAGACAAGCAAAATTAGGTATGGTGGCATTAGTGAGAGAAATGGAAATTAAGCAGAAAAGGGAGGGAGAAAAATGAGTCATAGGAGAGGAAGAAGTAGGTAGGGATAGTTAGGTAAACAGTAGAGAACGAGTGCACGGAGATAGGCTAGAAAGGGAAGTAAAGACTGTGTTACGAGAGAAGATAGAGGGTGAAAATGGGTATAGGGAAGAGGAGATATTAAGAGATAAGTTAATAGCACATTACAGGCAATGCAAGTGTAATTCTGACCAGGCTATGCAAATAAACTATAAAATTATGCAACTGCAGATGTGAGCATCTCTATAACACACCAAATACATACACAGCTAGAGCTAGCTCTAACAAATGCAAAAGTAACCAAAACGGCATCAGTTGCCAGTTCAGGTAGCAGCAACATCAATAATATATCTCATACAAGATACATAAACAATTATTTAGCAATGTAGCATAGTATATAGAAACCTTCTAAATGGTTTGCAAGGTCACTCTAACACTACCACGTTGGACAAGTTGGCAACATTACATACAAAACAGCAAAAATAAGGCACAGTTATATTAGCAGAGACTGAAAAAATGAATCAAAACATAAAACTTACTGGCATGCACACAACACCAAGAGAAAGGGGAACACATTCACGGGAGTGAAGAATTAATTTAAAAATGGTGCCGGTCTGTGTTAACCCTTATTTGTAGATTTCCATAAAGGTGGGAGGAGATATCACAGCCTAGGTAACAGTAAGCAAGGGATAGAAAAGAAAGTGGGAGGGGTGGGACTACTAGAATGAAGGCTAGGAATAACAGGTTTAGACCTGCAAACTGTATGTTTCCCAGATGAGATCAGGACAAGATGAAAGAAAAGTATTCGTTCTGGAGATTTGTAGAACACAGCCAATCATCACTCCATAGAAGAAGAAGAATGGACTGAACCATGACCATTCAGAAATTAAAGTGACTGACAAACTGATTTAAGTAACTTAGGTCCAATATTGGTCCTTGGTCCTCCTTTTCTTTGTCACCAAACAGAATCTCGTGTAAGTTCTCATCCCTTGCTAGTCTGGCAGGATCTCTTGGATGACTCTTTTTGCAAGGAGCTTTTGTATTTCCTAGGCTGCATCTTTTCTTTGATGGGGTAGTAAGTTGGGTTCTTCTTTAATATTTTGGGTGAATAATGGGAAATGAAAAGTAGTAGCCTCTGGTGATGATTGTCTGCACCCAGTTGTCTTTGGTGATGCACGTCCAGGCTTTTGGATACAGAGAAAAGCACCCCCGACTGCTTCCAGACTGCAGCAGTCAGGCAACCTTTCAGGAAATCTGATAAGGCTTCTCAGTAAAGGGACCTCTTAAGCCTTGGTTTTGCGGGTCTCCTCTACCACGTGGGTGATGTCTGCCATTGGATTTCCCCCCTCTGCCATTGGGAATCCTAGGAAAAACCTTGCTATTTTCAGAACCATGTCATTCTACCACCTTTTTGGTTCCAAGAAAAAGTCCTCTGAGGGATAGAAAACTGCATTTATATGGCAGACAGGATTTTTCTATCCAGTTGACTCCTGGAGAGTGTGTTTAACTTTAGGGACAAATAATGTAGATCCATCAAAGGGTGCATTGATGAACAATGTCTTGAATAGCTCACAAAGTCAAAGAGGCACATCCAGACATATCTTCTTACAGCTATGCTTGAACCAGCCACTTTGAAAACACACTCCATGGCATCAGAAATCAGCAACATGGAGGCATCAGACAGGGACTGAAGGGTGGCCATTTGTGAAGGCAGAGTCTTTTCTCCTTTACAGACATGGAACACAAGTGGGACTTTGAAAGTTCCTAAGTCAAATCTCTGTGAAACATCTTAATGTATGCTGAATAATTCAGCGACTGGAGGGTAAATGTTGCTGAGGCATAGACTTGTTTTCTGAACCTGTCCAAAGCTTTAAACTCTCTTTTTGGGGGATGGACAGAAGGACTTTACTCAGCTAGTTCCTTATAGGTGTCTACAGCAACCGCCATGCCATCAGCTGGAGGACCCCTACTTCAGTGGGCATGGTCCTAATGTGAAACAAGACACTTGCACACCTTCCTAGGGATGGGTTCTGTCACATCTGGCTCCTTCCATGCCCAATGAGAAGTGAGATCCACCATTTCATATGCTGGGGTATCACCCAGGACATACCTGAGCCAGTTCTGAAAGTCTCGAGAAACACTGAGTCCTCTTGGGAAAGGGCTTCTGAAGACCAACTACCTTTCTGTCCCAAAAGGTCAAAAATCTCTCTGAATGAGTCATCTTGGGAGCCTCTCCTCTTCATTAAAATCTGTGTCTTCTGTCAAGGATTCTTGTGGGAAATTGATGTGCCTTCTCTTGTGCGTACACTTCCTAGTAACTTCCATGGGCGGATGATCTTGTAAAGACTCAAAAGTGTTTAGGAAGTCATATATGAGGGCTGTCGCAAGGCATGGCAGATAGGTTGTCCCAATGAGGCAGAATTAGTACACTCAAAACCCAGGACAATCAGTTGTAGAGGAGGAGGACCTGAGAGGGTGCAAGGAAATTCTATCCTCCAAAAGGGATAACGCTCTCTCCACTACATCAAAAGCACAAGCCACTGGAGAGCACAAAACCACCCTAGTGGGAGTCAAGATTATCTAATAAAGGCAGCTCATTGGAATCCACATTACTAAGCCTCAAAGCAGAGATTGGAGCCAAGCTATCTAATGTTGAAGCCCCAAGGGGAATGAGGGTTCTGAGAACATTGTAATTGAACCCCTACCACTGGAGCTGGCACTGAAACTATAAATCCAAGATCCCTCTGGCTCCAAAATAGTCAAGACCAGCTGGATGAGAGAAGGTGTCTGAGTCAATGATGGCCAAGCCTTCGAATCCAACATGGACAAATTCAGAAATCTTGGATCTGAGGCTTCCGAAGCCGAGGACTTGATTGGAGTAGAAGTAATTGATGTTGTCTGAGATGGAACAAAACTCATGGGTCCAATGTGAGCTGGAGCTGGAATAACTCCTAACTAAATGTAGGTCCTGAGCAAAATTTTCTCTTCATTCTGTCCACATCAGCTTCAGGAACGCTGCTGCTAGAGCTGAAGGATGATGAGGTGGATGGAGGTCTTGAAGCTCTCGTGGTGTATCAGGCAAAAAAGTGGAATGCAATCTTGATGACTCTAGTTTAAAACTTCTATTGAAAGTAGACTTTGAAGACTTTGAAGAGGATAAGTTTGGATCCAAGGAAGTGGATGAATCCAAAGTTTTAGTAACTTTTGTAAGGAAAAGCCAACCCTGTTACTGAATGAGGAGAGTGATCAGGGAAGCACTTCTTCAACTCCTTAGGTTATTCTGTGACTTTTTCTACCATTTCCCATTTATATTTCTCCACTGACTTCTTAGCGGAGGGGGAAGCTCCAGATACTGAAGAAAAGGATGAAGGCAGTAATTGTTTCAGCTGTAGCTTGTTTCTGTGTTCAACTAATGTGCTGTGGTTGAATCCTGTAAAAATCTTGCATTCAATATCCAGATGCCTAGCTCCAAGACAGTAGACACATTCTGAATGCACATCTGAGTTGGAGATCTTATGCCCACAAGAGGAGCATTTGTTAAATCCAGTAGGTTTGTCAGACATGACTACCAGACAAAAAAAGAAAACACCCAATTAAGAAAAAAGTTTAAAAAAGACAAATACCATGAAAAAGAAATGCCAGCCTTATGGCTTAGCAGAAAGAGAAATGGAAAAGGCTAGAAGGAGGGAAGGCTCAAGGACTACACGGTATAAGCATCTAACAACAAGACTAGAATAGGCTATTGACTACACTAGAAGGAGGAAGCTAAAAAGAAAGGAAGATGAATATCAAAAGGAACAAGGATCATCAAGATAAAGTATGACATTTATCTGAAATTTAGCCTCATCTGCATTAGCTACATCTGATCATTGGAAGCAGCAAACAAGATCTGAGGTAATGAGGTAATGTGCGGTTTGGAGGTGATTGCAGGTAAGGTGAGGAGCTTGAGCTACCGATCCAAAGTCTGAGAAGTGGTCAAAGTCAGATTCAAGGTCAGATCTGAAAGCCAATGGTTGAGGAATGGAATGAAAAAGACATCAGCTCTATAGATGTAGATATATACTTAAGTAGAAAAGAGGAACTCTTGTAGACAACTTTGGTGAGAACACTGAAGAAATAATGTTCAGAAGAAGACTGGGGCATGGAAGAATGAACAGAAGATAGAGGAAAGAAGGAACATATACTGTGAGGAACAACCAATATGTGGAGGAAAACTTACTTCTGTTGAAAATAACAACATTCAAAGTACTTGTGCTGGTTAGCAGAAACTGAAGGAAAGGCATTAGGTTCATTCAAAAGAAATCCCTGTGTAAATAGGTTCATGGGTAAGTACTCGGTTAGCTGCCCTTGCAAGCCATTTTAAGCCTAGCCATTTTCCCTTTTTTGTGCTAAAAATAACATATCCCATTTAGATACTGATTGGCCTTACCCATCCCATGATTTTATTGTCTATAAACTGTGCAATATAGAAAAACTTTCTTAGAAAAATAGACACATGTTGGTCAAAAGTTAGGTCACTGTCCACATAAATTCCCAAATTCTGAACAACTTACTCTTAGGAGTGCATTGACAATGTGGTAGTTCCCTGGAGTAGATGACTTTCCAAAGGATAGAATAATTCATTTTTTTGTGCCAGAACATACCAGAAGACTGAAGAAAATGTAATTACATGGGTTGTAAGAATGGTTAAGGTGTGGTGAAAGATCCAGTCTATGAAGGACACTGTCAGATCTGAGAAACAGGTGGAGTATGCAGACATTAGACTGAGAAAGTTCAAAGGTAAAAACAAGGTGAATTGTGTTAGATGGGAAATATGAAAAGATATATATTATGGGAGAGGTAAAGCAACTGTCAAGATGTTATCTCAATGTCAGGAAATACTGAATTGGCTAGCAATGGATTACATAGTTTCTGTCCTCACTTTGCATGACTACTCATTTCCACAATAATTAATTTTCTGTTACTTTTAAAACAAAGTACACTATATCAGCTGGTGAGCTTTTGTGATTTTGCTGTGTATTTACTTGAGCAATTTTAATTGGATACTTTATGCAGAAATACATAGCAGAATATGAAATTGCAGCCAAGAACCGCAAAGGTCTGTGATATTTGTGAAGAAATTAGCTTAAAAGCTTCCTTCAGTTGTTTCTTTTGCAAATGAGAAACAGGATACCCACTGTTTTAATAAAGATAAATTGCTTTTTTTCTTGAAATATAGTAATGCTGGTAAGCATTCAGTGGTTTATCACTTAATTTATTCCCCAGTGCACTCCAAGATATGCTTTCCATTTTTAATATGCCTGCCGATTAAATTTCAATAATGCTTCTCAGCTGTATGTGCCTAATTTCCCTGGACAGAGAAACTAGGAAATAATTTCCTCCCCCTCAGAACACTAATGTTGTAATTTAGAATGTGTTTTCTTATGAAGGATCCTTTAAGAGATTCTCAAAGGGACCAAAGTAACACAGTAGCACAGCCTGGATAATGAAGTTTTCATCATTAAAAATGGATAATTTAGGAGTGTCATAATGTGTAAATCTTTCTTTCCAGCACTACATTACAGCAGCATTACATTTTTTAAAATCTTGATTTACATGTTTATGACTTTTGTTCCAGTTGTGTGAGTTTTTATACAAACACATGAAGCAGTCAGATCTTCATCATGTACAGACACCACTGTGAAACAGTAGGGTATATCTTGTTTTTTTCACTCTTTGCTGATTATACAGTTTCTTAAGATAGTACACCACATGCATTATTTTGCTTTCTTGTTTAGTTAGCTAATGTCACAGCATGATATTTGGCATATGGAGACTGCCAGCTGAGACAAAGCCTATGAAAGCAGTCATATGCAATTAATATTCCTTGTTAATTATTTCAAATATCTGCTTTGAAAAGATGCTATAGCTATAGATTTGTGATCATGATACAGACCTATTGGTTTAAATCTTCATCTCTTCACACTGTTCCTAAGAGCACACATCTCCATCTACTTTCATGCCTTTATGGAAAATAAAATGATTATCTCTAGTGCAAATGCCTTTTACCTTCAGCTTGAGTAAGTCCATTAAAAAGAAATAAAACTTCTAAAGACCACTGAAGCTGAACATCTCAACATAAAGCTTAAAACCCTTTATAGCAGAGTATCAAAAATAGCACCATATAAACTTCAAGCTAGAACATTAAATAAAAAAAAAACTATGATCCTGTTTAGTAAGCAATAAACATATACTCTTGTAATGGCTACTTGGAGAAAAACGATATGCTGCAAAAGCAGTAGATACAGAGACTAACAAATACCACAAATGAAGAGTGCTTAACTATTCCAGCCTTCTGCCTCAAAGTAGGTTTGCTCATTTTATTCCAAGAAAACTACAAGGTGAGAGTTGTAGCTTTTTGCCTGACTCTTAGCTCTCCCTAGCAATAAAGCATTCTTCCAAGTATTCGTATTCTGTTAGAGTTACAGACTTTTTTTAAGTAAGTGCAGAGAACACACACACACACACACACACACACACACACACACACACACACACACACACACACACACAGACAAATACTGCCATTGCCACTTTTGTTGAAGCCCATTTGATCTTTAGTTGATTTGTACTTCTCATAAGAATTCCAAATAAGGCTTTGAATGAGTCCATAATGTGAAATAAATGGGGCCATCTCGGCAGGAATGGGTAATAAGTAGTATGCATACTAAAAATGTCATGAATTCTGGTCTTTTCCTGAAAATCAGGGATTACACAATGGTGTGTTGCCTGATCAATACATTTGCAAACTGAAAGGAACCCACTGTGGGAGAAACAAATATTAACACACACAAATGCACACACCTGCATACATATCAGTGTGTGATAGTGCCCTGTTGCAATTCCAGGGCCTATAATTACAAGTCCTGGAATTATGAAAAACAGTGAAACTAAAGTAGAGCAGTGAATGTTGACAATTGCAATTGTCAATTAAAGTTATTCTTTTCAGGGGGCAAGTCCCCTGCACCTTCCAGGGTATAGTGCTAACCCTGCACACCCTTAATATTTATGTCTACTAACTCCACTATCACTATACCTCTGAGATTTAGGAGCACTCCAAGACACAGTGACAAATCTCTCAGCTGCTATGCATTCAGCACATCATTCTCAATTTAGCCTTGTTTTAATCTCTGCTCCTCTGCTCTGAATTGTCCTTTAAAAGTTCTTTGTAGGCTCTTTCATTGACTCATTTGTAGATACAATGACAGAGGAGCTCATCAAAGTGAAAACAGAGTCAGTGGACTCATCTCTGGCTTCACATTGTGATTTGATGTATTGAGCAGACCAAGAGCACAGTGCATCTAGAAAAATATAGCAATAGCTCAGTGAGCTTCTAGCTGCCTATGCTTTTTGGTCTATTTTTCTAATTGCACTGTGCTTTTGGCCAGCTGAATGGACAAATAGTAAAACGCAGCTAGAAAACATAACCCGTAGCACGGGCAGCTCTGCTGCCATTCTCTTTTCTAGTTGCATTTTAGCTGACCAACAGCATACTGTAGCTAGAGAAACTGACCAACAGCACAGCCAGCATGCCCATTTTTCTGTTTACACAGTGTTACTTGTCCATCCAGTAGACCAATAGCACAGCACAACTAGAAGACTGGATCAATAATGCAAGTAGCTGTGGTATGGGTCTGTTTTACTAGCTGCACCGTGTTGCTGGACCATTCAGCACATTGCAGCCAAAAGTTGTAAAAGCTGGCATTCTAAGTCATCTGTGTCTCATAGCATCACATCAAGGAGCTTGTGTAAAGTTATTTGCTGCAATGCTACAGAGTCAATGTTTTAAGGTCAGATAATTTTTTCCCTGGGGGGGGGGGGGTCTTCAACATGTTGTTTACTTAGGGAGCTGTCCACTTTTCGGCTATCTGTTACTGCACCGCTGGTGTGATTTTCAACTTTTTAATGTTGAGAGAGATGTACAGTGATCAGACTTAGTATATGTAAGTCCATTTTCACACAGTCAGTCTGTAACAGGTCTTAGAATTTAATTCATTAACACCTATACTAAGTGTACGCGTACCGTATTCAAGAACATCCCTAGCACATTTTTTGCACTTTCTAGTCAGAAAGATTGCACTAAGTGCACAAGAAATCTGCATTTTGTGGCAACCTTTATGAATCCCCATCAGTATTTAAGGTTGCAAGAAAATCACTAGGAAAACTAAAATTAGGATGAAGAAGGTGTGAATTATGTTTGTGTTATCTGTTCAATCAGAACGGTGTACACTTATGCACACAGTATAGGCATTAATGAATCCCAGGCATGACTCTGAGTGTATGTGAGTGTGTACATGTGCACGCACATACTCATGTTTGTGTGCATTTTTTACTTTGTGGGTGATTGCATATTTATATATTTCTGTGTATAAGTATATTGGTTAATTGGTTAAGATGTTTAAACCAGTTTGCTCTTGTTTGCTACTGTTATACTTGTGTGTATCTGTTCTCTTGTGTTAAATTGACCTAAACAGAATTTAAATATCTTTAGTATAGTCTGGTTGCAGGTTTTGCTGTATTCAGATCTGTTTGTGTGATTCCTGTGTTTCCTGCTATGCATCTTGCATTGGCCAGAGCCTACCTGTACTTAGTGGTAGTAAGTGAACTGGTTGAAACTGGTCTGGCATAGGGTGTTGAGCTAAGAGCTCAGGGACAAGGGGTGATGGGTCAATTCCAGTCTTTCTATTTTACTTTCATTTTTGTGGTATTTAAACACAGCATTTGCGTGGGTCTGTGCTTGTTTGCCCATTGTGCACCGCCGCTGTGCTGTTTTAACCCTTTGCGAGGTATCTCAGTTGTATTTTTTCCCTTACCAGCACTCCTGTGTAAGTGAGGCCCACAACTGCAGCTACTGTATCGATTTTATCCAGCCCTACTCACACCTATAGGTACTCTCCTCAAATAGTACCCACTCTACTATCCTTGACCTCTCTTCCACAGATTCTGATAACCATGGATGGACAATTTCCTGTGGTTTCTCCTGCTAGTCTGGGTGATATGGGCATCCTGAGACAGTGTAACAACTGCCTTATGTACACAGACAACCCTCTACTACTACCACCTAGAAAGACAGTATGTGAAAGATACAATCACATTAAGAACCTAGAATCCTTGCTGTCTCAGTCACAAGCCAGTATATCTGGCACTGAGAAGGCTCTTCACAAACACTATGAACACCACACCTCTAACACCATCCACATCTGTACAACACACTCCTACATATGCAGGGGTTCTCAACAAAAACATATTTAAACAAAAGAGACCTCCGAAGCAAAAACACACACATACATCACGACCCACAGCACCAAGTATCACACATAGTGCACACGTCTTTGTCTCACAACTTCTAAGGCCTAACCACAAACTCAACATACTAGTCATAGGAGACTCTATTGTGAGACACACACATGTGCCCTTCACCAGGCTAGACAAGGAGAAAGTTACAGTAAATTGCTTGTCAGGTGCTAGAATCCACCATATCATGCACACACTCAAGTCTCTTAACAATAGGTACCTCAATACAAACAGAAAATGATTGACTTTAACAATCGTCTTAGTTTCTGATGTTATTCCAAGGGGATCCAGTACCTGGCAGCCTGGAAGGACATGATTGACAGACCACAATGCTTTGCCAGAGATGGCCTTCATCTGTCTCCCCTGAGCTTTAGGCTTCTGGCAAAGGATCTTGCCTCCCCCATAGTGCCTTTTTTAGGCAAAGTCATGAGCACAAAATTATCAACATGAAAAATTCTTATAAACGAAATTTCAAGGTCATGCTGATAAATGCTAGGCGTCTTAGCATGAACTGCACTCATTGCAAGCATTCCTTGCCCTGGAGGATGCTGACATTTGTGCAGTCACTGAAACCTGGTTCAAAGCTGTGGAGAGCACCTCAGCCTTACCAGGTTACTCATCTTAAAATACTTTCAGAAATGGAGGGCTACAAAGCCAAATGAGGTGGAGTTTCAATATTTATCAAAGACCTGCAACCCTCCATGCTGGTTAAATGGTATGACCCACAGGAGACACACCAAGTGCATTTAACTGTTGACAAAACACCTATTCAAATCATAGCTAGCTACAGACCCCCAACCATGACTCAGGTCGCCCACTCCACCTATCTGGACTTACTTGAATCAATCAAGATTCAACCACTTGAATCCATCAAAATTCAACCCTCTAGCCTGATCCTGGGTGACTTTAACTACCCAACCATAGAGTGGAAGACCTATTCTAGCTCAAACATGAATGCTCAGTGATTTCTCGACTTTGTCAATGCTAATGTATTGAATCAGCTGGTCGACACCTCTACAAGATGTGAAAATATTTTGGACCTGGTCCTAATCAACATGAGTAGCCACTGTAGCACTCCTGCAGTGTCATCTTTTTTGGTAAGATCCACACATAAAGCAATCACTTTTGAAGTCACCATCTCCCCTGACAACCCCCCCCCCCCCCCCGTCAGGGTCAAATGAAAAAAACTTTTCTAAAGCTGACAACAATCTCCTCAGAGCAAGTATAAGCAGCTTCACAGCCACCGTCCCTTAAGTTGGAACTAGCACTAATGCCCAAGCCTACACCAAAAAACTATATGAGCACCTACATAGCTGTATGGACTCAGCAATACCTCACAGGACTAAATCATCTTCCTCAAGGAAGAGTAAACCTCTCTGGTGGACAGTAGCAATAAACTCTATAACAGAAGGAAAAAATTGCTGTCCAGGGCCAAGAAGGAGCAGGTGCCAAGTTGGAAGCAATCTTTCCTTTGTCTGAAAAAGCAAATAAGGTCACTGGTGAAATCCTCTAAGGCTAACTTCGAGTCCAAATTGGCCACATCCACCAAGGACAATCACAAGGCCTTCTTCACATATGTCTGCAATCTCAAAGGCAGCACCCAAATCTGCTCTGAACTGGTGGTCAATAACACCACATACACAGATGCCATAGATATAGCCAACCTGCTGGCAGAAAGGTTCAGTGAAAACGTCACCCCCTGTACCCTCCATCAATAAACCAGGACATCCCCAGCACCCACCCCCCTCCCCTCGTGACCAGGCAGCAAGTCCTTAATGCCCTCTCAACGGCAAAAAATACAGTCTCCATGGGACCCGATAACATCCCTGGCTGTATCCTACATGAACTCAGGCATGAGCTCTTAGCTCTGTTAGACACTCTATTCATCCAAAGCCTGGGCAACGGCTTCATCCCTGCTGAATGGAGGACAGCCACTGTCATCCCTCTACACAAAGGTGGAGCATCCACTGTCCCAGGCAATTATAGGCCCATCAGCCTAACTAGCCTGATCTGCAAGGCCATGGAAAGCATTATCATGGACCTTATAAACAAGGACATTGGCAACTTCCAAATGCTTGACCCCATACACACAGTTTTGTTTTGTCAAAGGGAGATCATGCCTGTTAAACTTGGTCGACTTCTTTGAAGCAGTCACCAAAGCCATGGACAAGGGGCAGAAGGTGCACACCGCTTACCTTGATCTAACCAAAGCCTTTGACACTATTTCCTACTCAAGCATAATAAATAAACTCTCCCAGCTAGGCATCAACCCATATGTTACCAGATGGGTAGCCATCTGGCTCGCTGAAAGAACCCACTCAGTCAAAGTAGGGGAAGCCACTTCTAGTAGTAGACCAGTAATGAGTGGTATACCTCAAGGATCAGTCTTGAGGCCTCTACTGTTTGGGATATACTTTTCTGAGGTGCAGGCCAAAACATGTGTTCTGTAGCTGACCAAGTTTGTAGATGACTGAAAGCTGTGAACATGCTCCAAGAGGGCCTTACCCAAACTAATGACTCATGCCAGAAGTATGGTCTCAAACTGAATGCCAAGAAATGCATCAGTATCCCCTTTGGAGAAAATGTCATCCCCACTAATTATCACATTAAAAAGAATGTGCTAAGCATGCAATCAGTCTCGAGGGACTTGGGCACCCAGGCTGATAGCTACCTGACTTTTGAGCAACACATTGCCTCTGTTGTACAGAAGACTTTCTACATGGACCACCTCATAAATAATGGTATTTCATCCAGGAACAAGGAGGTCATAACATCCCTGTAATTCTCCCTTATCATTCCCATTATCAAGTACAATGTCCCCTTCGGCATGTACCTTGCCAATCACATGCAGCATTTTGAGAATCCACAGAGGTTCCTAACCAGGGAAATCCAGGGTCTCAAATACCTATCCTATACAGATAGGCTAAAAGGCTTGTTCCTCTACTCAGTCTCATACAGACTGCTCAGAGATGACCTGTGTCTGGCATACAACGCCATTTGAGACCCAGCCTTGATAGAGGTGCTGCATATCCGTAAGTACAAACAACACTCGTACAACCCACATGCAAGGCCTTAACCTGGTCTGTGGCATTAATAGAACTTGTTGGTGGGATAGATTTGTGTCCCAAAGACTCCCCCATCTGTAGAATACACTCCCTCTCCATGTCAAGCAGAGTACCTCTCTTGCCCTCTTTAAGAGGAACCTGGACGACTGGATGGGAAACAGAAAATATACCCCTGGGATCCCACCTGTGTCCCTGCTGGCAGGGGAAACAGGTGCTGACTTTGAGGGAACATGGGAAAATTCTTGGCTAGGCTTATAAGGGCTTCTGGGCCAACAGCCTAGTATCATCCTATGAACCTATGAATGCCTGGATATCCAGCAACCAATTGCATCAAGCAGTAATTGTACAGCTAAGTGTATTTGCATGTCTCTGTAAAGATGTACATTAGGAAGGTTTGCTTTGTAGGTAAAGTAGCTGTCTCTTTGAATTTACTCATGTCATGCACCACTCTGTGTCTCCTTCTGTGAGACATACTACCTGCTGGTAGATGGCTGCACCTGCCCTGCAGCAACATATTTGATAATGGCCTTAGTGCTTGGCATATCTGTGATTGAATTGTGGCAGCACTGCAACTCATATATACTGATTCATTTCTATACAGTCTTTATAAACAGGCAGAGTTGGTGCACAGTAACATCTGACACCTGCATACACAGCACTCTACTAGCACTCTGTTAGCACACTCAGTCTCTCCCATCTACATTTTGGAGCCATGGATTAGCACTTTCCATCTGTTTTTGCAGCCATCTTGGTTGAAATAAGTATTTATAAACAATGCAGCAATTATCTTATGTTTACTGAACAACCAATGAACAATCACCTACTTCTTAAGCAAACTAACACGGTATGTGAGAAATGCAGTTATATAATGTTATGAGAGGCAAAGCTCTTACACATTACCACTAAAAATAACAAGCAGGCAGTTTGTCAGTATGACACAACACTGCACTAAACCAACCACACACATCTCAGACCAAACAAATAGACTTACATATGCTGAGGATCTCAAATGTAACTTATCTAAACCTCAAAGGACTCCTAAATGTAGCCTAAAAAATAGGTATCCTCAGCAATCCACACAGGCTTACAAACACACAGTACAGGGAGCACCCATAATGAAACACACAACTAAAAGTCACACTGATTCAGTTCAAATGCCAATAGGACCAACCTCCAGACAGCCCAATATCCAATATCATGGTAATAGAAGACTCCATAGTGATGCATCACTCATCAGGCTCTTCAAGCAGTCAGTTGCGTATCAGATGCAAGGATTCACTACATCATACTTGTGCTCATGTCCTTTTACTACAAGCACACATAGTGTACAGTCTTTCTACATGTCAGTGTAAATGAATTGAGACACACCTCCCTGAACAGAGACATGAGGCAGCTCTTGGAATACATGTCCGAGATAGGTATTAACTTAACCTTGAGCAGTATTCTGCCATCACCAAGAATGATGCCACAATCTGAACAAATGATGATGAACTTCAACAGCTGGCTTATTGTATATGCATACACACACACACACACACACACACACACACATATATACATACACTCATATATCTATATATATAAATATATATATATATATATATATATATATATATATATATATATATATATGTATATATATATATATATATATATATATATATATATATATATATATATCCCCCCGCAGGGCTAGCCACCCAGCACTGTAAATCTTGGCTTGAGATGATTGTTAGTGCTGAAGTGACACCCCGACCCAACGGGTAAAATAGGAAAAAGGGGTTGAGGATGGATAGATGGATGGATACATATGTGTGTATGTATATATATATATATATATATATATATATATGCACACACACACACACACACACACACACACACACACACACACACACACACACACACACACATATATACACATGCATATATGTGTGTGTGTGTGTGTGTGTATGCACATCTCTCTCTCTCTCTCTCTATATATATATATATATATATATATATATATATATATATATATATATGTGTGTGTGTGTGTGTGTGTGTGTGTATCAGTCTAAAGAGGAGAAATGGAAGACAGCCAGTGATGGCCTGCATCTCTTCCCCCAAGGTTTCCATATATTTGCCAAAATCTTCTCCATACCAATAGAGCATTTTTTAGGTAATGTCAGTCTTCTAAAACTTCTAACTTAAAGTACAGTTCTGCAAGGCTTACTCACCTATAACAGTTCATGTTCAAATTTCACACTGCCTCAGTGGCATATGAGTTTTATGCTTGCACAAACCAGACATTGGCAGCGTTCCAGAGCTCAGAATCTTCTTCAGTGATTGTCTCTCTCTGATAGGGGTGGGGCCAAGCCCATCCCATCAGGGGATACCTAACCCCTGTCACAGGAAGCGAATTGTTTATGCTTTTAGTACTAATTAGGAAGACCCAAGAAGGGCCAGAAGCAATAATTGCCTGAAATCTACTGTTTTTTGAAACCAATAGATAATTTATGTAATGAAATAACATTAAGAGGTACATTTAAATGTGAAAACTGTTCTGTTTGTAAATATATTGTTACTAGTTTTAGTAGAATTAATGGGGTGCCTTTTTATCCTAATGGAAAATATTCTTGCTGCACAGAAGGCATTATACCTTAAAATGTTCCTGCATCCTGTTTTATATAGGGGAAAGTAAAAAGTCTTTTAAAATCAGGTTGCAGGAACATGTAAGGAACATAAAAATATGAAACATAGCATTCTTTTAGCTATGCATTTTAAGCTACATTATGGCAGTACTCCAGAAGTTTTGAAAGGTATCATTTTGGAACAAATAATACCAAATTATGATATGGATTTAAAAAAAAAGATTGCTTTATAAAGCAACTGTTTTTATTTTGAAATATGACACACTGACCCCTGTGGTTTAAATGTTGAATGCAACTGGTATTTTCTTATCTGATTGTTTAAAGGTTAAATATTTGATTGTTTAACGGGATGTATTTTTCGATAATGGTATATAAAGTGGTGGTTTATTTGAATGTTTTTACTCCTTGAAGGCAGTTGTTTGCCGAAGCACTAGTTTCTTCAATTAATCTCAAGCTTTAAGTTCACTGTTTTTTTGTTGCTATATTTTAGCTTTTTCGTTTGTGTTTTTTTTTTTATCCTGACATTATGGCCACTGACCCTTCTGCTAACCTACCCAAATTTTTTTGTGAAGAAGGTGGAGACCCCACACAAAGAAGTTTGAAGAATTATCTTATTTCTTCAGGAGAAAGCTTCCTAGACCATATTGGTAATTCTAGTGGTGGTGAAGGGCTACCCCAAATTTGGGGAAAAATTCTTGGAGGAAGATCGGAACAGATGAATTAGTAATCCCTTTTTATCAGTCGGTAAGCATGCCATCAGTTCCTTCTCTACAGATGTTTCGAAAAAACAGCCACCAGGTACCAAAAGAAACTAGTAAGGCAATCCAAGGCAACACAGGACCAAGAATCAGCCAGAATTCTTTTAAAATCCAGCTTTAATTTAAGCGCAAAAGCACATAAATGCACACATTAAAACCAGCATTTTCATTTGAATCACTTCATCAGATGTGGGTCAGAGAATAATTAATGCCTTTTATAATCCTCTAGGAGGTTAATTATCCAATAAAAACCATCCAATTTAAAACATCATTAATCCTCATGAATATTCATGTTAAAACCTTGCATGCAGAATAAACACTACTAACCGTAAAACTTTGTATAAAATGTTCATAAATATTAAAAAACATGATATACATTTTACAAACTTAAAAAATACATCACATGAACTTATAAAACCATAAAATGCTTAAATATCTTGGATAACAAGTAACTTAAATAAAACCATTTGTATTAAAATAAAAGTAAAATGGTTCTTAGCACACTCTAGTGGTTAAAGTTAAAATTGCAATAAAATGTGAAAGAAAAGGAAAAGCATCAAATGCAGATGAGTAGCTAGTACCTTGTTATATAATCCTATAATTTAGCTGCCCTTAGTTTCAACAGGGGTACAAGAGAGACATTCTCATTTAAAACTGGAGGGGATGTAACTTGAAGTGTTATTTGCCACGAGCTCTTTATATTCTATTTTCTCTTCCCATTGTCCCCCTCTAACATATTTTTGACCCCTTCCAACACAAAGAAGGAATAATTAGCATTGACACATATTAAAGAATGTTTACAAAGGGCATTTGTTTCCGTCCTGTTTTGCATATCATATACATGTTCGTATTTCCTCCTTTTTAACTTATGTTCAGTTTTGCCCACATAAAAAGAATGACATACCTCACACAGAGCTAAATAAATAAGGCCATTTGAGTCACAGTTAAAATATCCTTTACTACTTAAAACCACATTTCTACTGTTTAAAATGACTTCTTCCTTATTCATTATAACCCTACATTGTGAACATCGCCCTCATTTGTAGGTACCAACTTTCTTCCTTCCATTTGCCTCTTTTTTGTCATTTTCTAAGGCATTTTTCAGACTTTGTGAGTTTTTATATACAAATTTCAGCTCTGTTTTGGTTATTTGTTCCAAATCAGTGAGATTTTTGAATTTCTCCCACTCATCACTGATAATTCTTCTTACTAATCCACTGCTAGCATTGTATTCTAGCACCATTGCTTTACTAAATTGGTTCTGATGTGAGGAGTCAGTACTATGGTTCTAAACTAAGGGCTGACCAAGGATAGGTTTATATTTGTCATTTCTACCTACCTGTACTTGTTTTGTAATTTCTTCAAGGAACTCTTGGCTAGCCCCTTGCTGAAAACAATCATTTGAGAAAATTGCACTCATTCACAAAGTCCTTGGTGTCAGAGGTCATACGACTTGCCCTTATATACTGCCCTTTTACTATATTTCTCTTGTAATGAGAAGGATGAGCACTGTTATAGTGCAAATATGAGTTAGTAAAGGTGTTTTTTCTATGCACCTTTGAACTGAACCTGTTACTTTCTTTATATATTTCTATATCTAAGTATTGTAGTTTTTCATCAGAAGCGCTGAAGGTGAATTTGAGAAATGGGGTGGTGGTATGAATAAAATCAACAAATTCCTGAATTCTGTTCTTATCGTCCACCCAAAAAATGCAGATGTCATCCAGGAACCTTTTGTAGAGGCTCCAACAATCTTTATATGTGGAGTCCAAAACATATTTTTCTTCCCATTTAGCTAAAATTAAATTAGCGTAGGTGGGTGCGCATGCAGCTCCCATCGCCACCCCTCTAACCTGTTGGTACAATTCTCCTTTGAAATAAATGAAATTGTATTTTAAAACTAATTCCATCAGTTTAAGGCACACCAACCTATCTGCCTGTGGCATTTCTGTTTCCTCAAATACAATTTCTTCTAACATCTGCATTCTTTCAGAGTGGGGAATGCATGTGAAGAGGTCAATGACGTCAATTGTAATGAATGTTAAATCTTTGTTGAACAAACCATTATGTGTATTCCTAAGTAGATCCCAGGAATCTTTTAAAATATTTTTCTTTTTTAACCAATATTTTTTAACTTAGAATCTACCAATTTGGCTAAAGGTAGCGTTTTGGACCCCTCAGCTGAGACAATCGGTCTCAGTGGAGGATCAGTTTCATTTGTATGAGTTTTGGGTATCGCAAAGATTGTGGGGATCTTAGGTTTCTCAACTTTAAGATAGTTGTAGGTACTGACGTCTATTAACGCTTCCATTAAAAGGTCAGAAAGAACTCCATCTATTCTACTAAAGAACTCCATCTGTTCTTTTGCACCTGTCACCCCTGGGCTTTCGGATATTGGCAAAGGCTCTTGCTACCCCCATAGTGCCTTTTTTAGGCAAGGCTCAAAAGACAAACCCACCTCCATAGGTATCACAAGGGATAAGAAACTAAGAGTAATGCTACTCAATGCCAGAAGTCTAAACCTCAATATTCACGCACTCGAAACTCTCCTTAGCATGGAGAACATCGATATCTGTGCAGTAACAGAAACCTGGTTCAGGGCTCCCGAGAGCACCCCAGCACTACCAGGTTATACCTCATACCATGCTTTTCGGCCCCAAAACTTGGACCAAACCACAAAAGGAGGGGGAGTATTGATATTCATCAAAGATACCCACACCTCCAGGTTGGTGGCAAAGCACGAAGCATCAGAGACTATCCATGTGCAACTAACAGTGGGTAAAACTGCCTTCCAGTTTATAGCCTGCTACAGACCACCCTCCCAAACCCAGGAACCCCACTCGGCCATCCTGAGAACAATGGAAAATATGAAGGTCTCTCCAAACACCATTATATTGGGCGACTTCAACTACCCAAACATAGACTGGGAGCATTACTCTAGCTCCAACACCCTAGCCCAAAGGTTCCTAGAATTTATAAACTCAAATGCTATGGAACAACTTGTTACCACTCCCACAAGAGGGGAAAACATACTGGACCTGATCATCACCAACATGGGGACTCTATGCTCCAGACCAGAAGTGTATCCCTCACTGGTAAGATCAGACCATAAACTAATCTCACTGGATATTCACATCCCAACCCCACCCCCTGCCTAGAAAACCACAGTGAAAAACTTCTCTAAAGCAAATTTCACACTCCTCAAAACTGAGGTGGAATCCTTCAAAGCCCCCGGGCCTGTGGAAAATACGGCCCAGACCACAGAATCCTTTATAAACGCATTCTATGAACACCTTCAGGAATGTATGGATCATGCGATCCCAAATAAAACCAAGACCCATTCCTCCAAAGGCAGACGTCCTGTCTGGTGGACCCCAGCCATAAACAAACTATACAATAGAAGGAGGAAGCTACTAAATGATAGAGCAAAATCCCAAAAAGGGAAGGCATCACTGATCAGTATTAGCAAAAAACTACGGGCACACATAAAATTGTCTAAGGCCAGCTTCGAGAGAAAAATTGCACAGGACACTAAGGATAATCACAAGGCTTTCTTTAGTTATGTTAGGAACCTGGGTGTTAATTCCCAGAT
This sequence comes from Protopterus annectens, assembly GCF_019279795.1. NCBI lineage: Eukaryota > Metazoa > Chordata > Ceratodontiformes > Protopteridae > Protopterus > Protopterus annectens. The sequence continues at coordinate 531,369,165 of NC_056739.1, read as the reverse complement.
ATGCTCAGAATTAGTCCAAAATGACAAAAAATACACCAAACCCACAAACATTGCCAACATCCTAGCTGACAGGTTCAGCGCAAACTCCCCCCCCCCCACCAAAAGGGCAAATATCTATCCCAGCAGAGTGCTGCCCCCCCTGACATCTCAGATGCTCAGGTAAGAGCCGCCCTCTCCAAAGCAAAAACACAGCATCAATGGGACCAGATGGTGTCCCGGCTCGTCCTACATGAACTCCAAGAAGAGCTAAACCCAAACATAAAACTACTGTTCAATCTCAGCCTTACTACAGGATATGTGCCCAAAGAGTGGCGTACAGCAACAGTGGTCCCTCTCCATAAAGGTGGTGCCTCAACGGATCCTGGAAACTATCGCCCCATAAGCCTGACTAGCTTGGTCTGCAAAGCTATGGAAAGGATCATCATGGACCTCATAAATAAAGATATTGGGGACCTAAAACACTGGATCCTACCCAGTTCGGCTTTGTTAAGGGCAGATCCTGCCTCTTAAACCTGGTTGATTTCTTTGAAACAGTCACCAAGGCCATTGACAAGGGGAAGGTGGTCCACACAGCCTACCTGGACCTCGCAAAAGCCTTCGATACAATACCCCACTCGGGCATTATAGATAAGCTCACCAGCTTAAATATAAACCCCTATGTCACTAGATGGATTGCAAACTGGCTCAAGGACAGAACCCACATGGTTAGAATTGCTGGAGCCATGTCAGACTCCAAACCAGTTACAAGTGGTGTCCCACAAGGCTCAGTCCTGGGACCTCTCTTGTTCGGTATATATTTCTCGGAGGTACAGGCCAATACGGAAGGACTGTGGCTGGCCAAGTTCGCAGATGACTGCAAACTGGGCGCCATAATCGACTCTCCAGCCGACACAAGCATCCTCCAAAAGGGCCTCATAGAAACAGACAACTGGTGCCAGAGCCATGGCCTCAAGCTAAATGCCAAAAAGTGTATAGTCATCCCCTTTGGCAAAAACAAACTGCCCACAAATTACCACATAGGTGGTAATCCATTAAGTACAGAAGAAGTAATTAGGGACCTGGGGACCCAAGTTGATAGCAATCTCTCATTTGACAACCATGTGGCCAAAGTGGTTAGAAAAACATTTTATATAGCCCACCTAATCATGAAGGGATTCACATCTAGATCAGGGAGGTCATCGTGCCTCTTTACTCATCCCTCATCAGGCCCATAATTGAGTACAATGCCCTTTTGGGATGTACCTTACCAGACACCTGCAGCAACTGGAAAGACCCCAAAAGTACCTCACCAAGAGGATCAAAGGGCTCAAACAGATGCCATATGCTGCCCGGTTAAAGAAACTCCAGCTCTACTCAGTGGCATACCGCCTGTTCAGAGGCGATCTGTGCCTGACGTATAAAGCCATGTCCAACCCGGAATTAATGGACATGCTGCACCTCAGAAAATCCAAATCCCATCGAGCTACGTGCTCGAGAGACTTGAACCTCAGCACTGAAATAAATAGGACATGCTGGAGGGACAGATTCATAACCCAGAGGCTCCCTTCACTCTGGAATAAAATCCCAGTCCAGGTTAGGCAGAGTCCCTCATTGACTCTCTTCAAGAGGAATCTTGATGAGTGGATGGGAGATCATAGGTTTACCCCGGGTATCACTTCTGTGTCACTGTTAGACAGAGGCACAGTATACTAACCTCGAAAAAGGGCATAGCAAAATAAATTTAAAATGGGTGGCGAAAGCCAAACACATTCTGGCTAGGCTTATAAATGCCCTAGGGCAGATAGCCTAGTATGAACCTATGAACCTATGAACCTATAAGAAATATTTACTTGGTTTCTTGATACACTTTCATACTTGTCTGTGTCCATAAGTATATTGTTCATCTTTCCTTCATATATTACAGTGTCCATTAGTACTGTTCCCCTACCTTTGTCAGGTTTCATCACCCTTACGCTATTATTCAGTCTGAGCTCATCCAGTATAACTTTTTCATTTGTACTTATGTTGTTTTTATTTTTAACTTTTGGCATGGCTTTTCTGATTTCAGTTTCTAAAATCTGTTCAAAATTACGGATCTGGGAATGTAAAGGTGGGTTGATGGTACTTTTTCTCCTAATGGGCCTTTTAATGTTGTTCAATTGGTCAAACATTAAGCCCAAATTAAGTTTTCTGGTGAATAATTTCTCATTAATTAAGGTTTTAGTTAAATCACCTTTTCTCTGGGGAATAAATTTCATACCTTTTGACAACAGACTGAAGTGTTCATCTTTTAGTTCAATTTGACTAAAATTGTAAATGCAGTAACCATCCTTTGCAAACTTATACGTATGATTTTCATCCTGCTTAATAGGGTCATTAGGTTCATCTAAATCAGGGTGGGGTGTGTTAACCAGTTCTAATACCTCCCCCTCCTCCTTCTTCCACCTTTCTGAAAATGTTGTTGTTGGTAATAATTACCATTCTGTTTTCTGATTCTTTCAGATCTCCTTAGAGGTTCACCTTCATTAAAACCATCGAGTTCATTACCTTGCTCCCATATCTGTACTCTGTCTTGCCCATTCTCATCCATACCATTATTCTCATTCATTCATAATTCCTAACATAGTCAGTTCTGTCATTTGTTCTGGGTTTAGGGTAACTAGTGTTGTGTTGATATTCATCAAGGTCCCTTTCTAATTTTTTGGTTTTCCTCTTTATTAAATCTTCACATTTAGAGTCAACCTCATTCCTTATGACAAAATATTTTTCTTTTTCGTCAGGAATCATGAAAATTAAATCATTTTTAATTTCTTCATTCAAAGCATCAATGTCCTTATTAATCACTTCTTTCTGCCTATCATTGTCTTTAACCATGGCTTTTAAAATTTCTAACCCACATCTGTTAAATATTTCCAAAAGTTCTTTGTGATATACACTGTCAGGTAATGCATTGTTTTGGTATTTACAAACCCTCAGACCCTTAGGCACAATCTCTTCCATAATATTTCAAAATTCCATCTACTCCCTTTGATCAATTGGATGAAAATGATAGAAAATTTCTAGAGAAGTAGACAGCTGCAGTACATCGGTGTGAGAGGGAATGGATTGAAAGAGATTTATTCAAACTGTGATTACCGTGACCTGGCCCAGCAACCAAGGAGCCTCAGTCCTCACCACTACCACCAGGGAGGTCATCTCACAGAAGAGGAAAGGATAATTAATACACACAGTAAAGTACAATTTCCCTTAAGTGCACACAGAGATCACAGTCAGTCTGGGGCTGGTTGCTCCCTTGCTCACCAGGTCCCTAATAAAACTCCCCACTGGCACAGCTTTAGGATCCAGGTCTCAGCCTAACTGGGAAAGCTAAAACCTCCAGTACACTCTCTGTCCAACCAGTGCTTCATTAAACCTGCCAAGTAGCTAACACAATACACACATACTTTAAGATACGTATTTATACAACTTCACAGACACTCCTGGGAAAGGCTGGCACAGATTCTCCAACTGTGCCCCTTTACCCAGACTATACGGTAGTAATTACTGCCACCACCCAGTTAATAATATCAGTTACTAAACGGCCGTTAAAAGGGTGTCCAATTATTACTGTGCAATATTAATATCTAATAGTATAACTAACAGTCAAGGCTTACTTTAGAGTGGCCTATTACAATAATCTCTATAAATATGCAATATACTCCAGAGCTTATCTCTACACAAATCAGCCACAGGTAAAAGGTTTTAAAAATATTTAATAATAAATAATTAAAACTCAAGACAAAACTACTACACCGCAGAGATATCTAAGAGTTCACAGATCACACAGAAACTTAAAATAATACAGTAGGACAGGTCTGATTTCAAAGAAAAATACCTAATGAATCTTTACTAGCTTTAACTATTCCTACAAGAAATCACAGTGCTAAAACTTACATGTGAGCATAAGGCAGAGTGCTGAAAAGTTGGATGTCCAAAGTCAAAATGCTTTTAGTCTCTTGTGAGAAATAGTATTTTAAACATTACTAACAAGCATGGTAGCATTTTCTCCTCCCAGTAAGACACTGTCCAGTTCGACTTTCAGCTAGAGCGCCTTCTGCGTGGAGATATGCATGAATGGGTGTACCTTCATTGAAGGTTGTGTGTCAGGGCTTGTAACTCGGCATGTAAAAATCAACTACCAATCATTAGCGGACAGGAGTTCCGCTGTGGTGACCCCTAACCGAGAAAAGCCGAAAGATGCAACGACTAACAAACATGTTTGCTGGGTCCCTACCCAAATTACATAATTTTTGACACTTACATTTTCCCAGGCAAACAAACTGCATTATTTAGCAATCTAATACCTGCACAGAAACTTACAACAATAGAAGACATTACACATGTATATTCTAACAGAAACTAGAGCAATAAAGCACCTTCCACATCTAAAGTTTGGTCATAAACTTTAGCCTTAAAACAATGGGCATGAAACCTTCATCCAGCCGCACTGGAGCCGACTTGTAAAACATTAAAGAGATTTAAAAGATATTTTCAACTTAAAAAGACACATTTGAAATACTTGGCTTGGTTTTCCTTACAGCATATGGCAATGTTGCAACAATCTTGAAGTTCACATTTTACAGTGTTTTCTTACATTTAAAAACACAAGCCTGTATTTTACATTTATTTATACAGTTGATAGAATTATGTATCAAATTCTATTTGACAAGGCTGGCAGCCTTCGCCCATCTCTCCCCAACTGTCACATCTCTCCCCCCACCAGGGGAACTCAAGCAAGTTTTTCAAGTGGCCCTTGAGAAACATCACTTGAGAGTGTCAGATCTATCTGCAGGTACCTCACCCCATTGCCTGTCTTGAGAGCCCATCTGCATTGGCATTGCTACTCCCACTGCGGTGCTGAACTGACATATCGTATGCTTGCAACCCCAGACTCCATCTTAGCAACTTGGCATTTTGCTGACTGGCTCTGTTTAACCATGTTAGAGGGTTGTGATCTGTCATCACAGTGAATTTTCTTCCATACAGATAAGGCTGAAGTTTTTGTAGTGCCCACACTATGGCTAGACATGCCTTTTCTACTGCTGCATATCATTCCTCCCTGGGTTGGAGCCTATGACTGAGATAAACCACTGGGTGCTCTTCTCCCTCTGAAGAAATCTGGCTAAGTACAGCCCCCACCCCATAGTTTGAAGCATCCACCTTCACAACAAAGTCTTTGCTGCAGTTTGGACTGGCTAACACAGGGGGTCCTCCCAAAGCTTCCTTAAGCTTCTAAAATGCCTGCTCACATGCTGGGGTCCACACTACCTTATCTGGCCTGTTCTTCTTTGTCAGGTCTGTGAGGGGAGCAGCTATGGTACTATAATTGGGAACAAACTTTCTGTAGTAACCTGCTGTCCCCAGGAATGCCCTCACCTGCTTTTTGGTAACAGGTGCAGGCCATGCCCGAATAGCTTCCACTTTGGTAGGTTCTGGCCATATCTTACCACTCCACCCTCTATGTCCTAGGTAGGAGACGTCTGCCATACCCACCTGACATCTGCTTGGCTTAATGGTCAACCCTGCCCTCTGTAGTCTGCCTAGCAACTCCCTGACATGCTGAAGGTTCTCTTGCCAGGATTGGCTGTAGATAGCAATATCATCCATGTAAGCAAGGGCAAACCTTCCTGCTCCTGCCAAGGTATGATCTACCAGCATCTGGAAAGTCGCTGGGGCATTCTTCATCCCAAAGGGCATCTTTGTGAACTCATACAAGCCAAAAAGAGTCACAAAGACTGACTTCTCCCTAGCACTGGGAGTCAAAGGCACCTGCCAGTAACCCTTGGTAAGATGAATGGTTGTAAGATACTTAGCCCCACAGAGCTGCGCTAGGGCCTCATCTGTCCTAGGCATGGGGTAAGCTGACTATTTAATTTCCTGTAATCCACACAGAATATGGTGTTGCCATCCTTCTTTGGCACCAACACCACTGGTGAGGCCCAGGGACTGTTGGACTCTTGAATCACCCCTAGTTCCAACATCTCCTGTACCTCCTCCCTCAGAGTCTGTTTGACTCTCTAAGGCACCCTATAAGGGGCCTGCCTGATAGGTCTTTGGGGTCCTGTATCCACCTGGTGCTGCACCAGGTGGGTGCTCCTGGTTTCCCAGTGAACATGCCCCAAAACCCCTGCAACACTGCTCAGATTTCTCGAACCTGGGTAGGAGATATCTGCTGGGATATTGCTACCGCTTCCACCGAGGTGTCAGCCCGAGCCTCACTGAGGAGATCAGTCACAAGATCTCTCTCAGACTCCTCCTGCAATCCATTGCAAATGCTCAGCAAAAGGGCCTCCCTATCATGGTAAAGTTTCATCATGTTAACATGGTACAATTTGTGCCCATGCTGTCTGCCTAGCACTTCCACCATGTAGTTAACATCACTTACCTTTCTCACCACCTTGTAGTGTCCCTCCCAAGCTGCCTGCAACTTGTTGTGTCTGACAGGAATGAGAACCATTACCTGCTGCCCCACAGCATACGCTCTAGCTCGAGCATTCCTGTCATACCACACCTTTTTCTGTTGTTGGGCTTCTGCCAGGTTCCCCTGGGCCAGGCCCATGAGTTCCCTGAGCTTTGTCCTGAGGTTCAGGACATATGCCACAACAGACTCCTTGTGAGACTCACACTCACCTTCCAACTCATCTCAAATTAAATCTAGAGGTCCCCGCACCCTATGACCATACAGCAACTCAAAGGGTGAAATACCTGTGGATTCCTGGGGAACCTCTCTGTAAGCAAACAACAGATGGGGCAAATATTTGTCCCACTCCCTCTTAAAAAGATCTGCAAATGCCCATAGCATGGACTTGATTGTAGACTTTTTCCTATACATTTCAGGTGTTAGCTTAAAACATTCCAACAAGTGTCTTTTTACAGCAGTATAATCAAAAGTCAGTGTCATGCATTTTTTGCTAAAGAAGTTACAGCTTTACCATGGAGTAAGGGGGTCAGGAGCCATACACAGAGCCCTTGGTCAACTTCATACTGTTTACATACCCGCTCAAACATATGAATGAAACTATTAAAATTATCCCCCTCTTTAAACTATGGAAAAAATTTACTGACCTTTTGTGCTTCTGGAGTCTGGTAACTCCCTTCCCCATTACCTCCATGACTCTGGCGAAGAGTCAGCATTTCCCTCTCAAGCCTCCTCTGCTGTTCATTTTCCTCAGTTTGTAGACTCCACATTTTCTTGGCTGCTTCTAGTTCCATACATCTGGCCTCCAACTCAAGTCTCTTTAGCTCCAGATGGATTTTTAAGTCCACTGCAGAAAGGTTGAGCTGTCCATTCTCCAAGGGATATTATATCTCCACTGTCAGTCTGATTGTCCTCCAGGCTGCTATTTTCTGATGCAGCTGTAACCAAGGCTGCAATCAGGTCTGCTTTAGTCAGGTTTCCATGCACCAGTCTCCTAGCCTGGCACATCTCCGCCAGCTGGCTCCTTGTCAGCATTCCATACTCTTCTGCTGACATGCTGCCTGCTCACCCTGACTAACACTAAGCTAACAAAAGAAATAAAACAATTGTGATCTAAACTCTGAGTATACACTGAGTGGCTATTTTAGAGTACAAAACACTTTTAGAGATCACTGTACATACGCTACAGGAATTTGCTCTACCCCACACCACTACAAGCCAATTAGTATGTGAAGTAGATCCCACCACTGCCAAAATTCATACGTTTGATAGAATTATGTATCAAATTCTATTTGACTAGACTGGCAGCCTTCACCCATCTCTCCCCAGTCATCACACAAACATTGCAAGTTAAAGTGTTTGATCTCTATAGTCTGTCAAACTCTTGCTGTCCAACTGGCCACCTCCTGGCTGGAGTCCCAAATGGGAGAAATTAATGAGAGACTCTCCCATCTTGAAAAGGATTTGATGCAAAAGAAAAAATTAAACTACAGCAAGACATTAGAAATTATAACAATGGTAAGGCTTTTCTATGGAGACTTAAGAACAATAAATGTCAGCAGGAAGTACGTTTAATGAACAGGAAGTAGACCAGAGATGATGTGCGACTTCTGGATCTTCATCAGAAGCAAAGTCAATTTCTACAAATTGGGATAGTGAATATAATTCCTGTCTCACTTTACCTCCAGCTCAGCAACTGCAGTATTTATCCAACCACTTTCGGAGAGGCAAGCGTCTTGCAGATCAGGATAGATTTTATGATAGGACTTTCAAGGAACATCATGGGGCAACAAACAATAGAGAAAATTTTTAACAGCATCATAAAAAGACTAAATGGTACTGATTTTTCGATATATTTGAGGGGGGGTTGTCGTGAACATATTTCTCATAATAATATGGTTGTTAATTTATCTGGTGTTGTTTTAGATGAGATTACTATGACTGTTTTACAATGCAGCTTGAAATTCATACCTACAGTTCTGCCATGATTATATATGTTAAAAACAGACATTTTCAGATTAAACAGAAAGCTACATCATTTAAATTATTTTTCATTTCAGTGACATGAAAGTGAAATTTATAATTCTTTTGAAGGTGGGACTGAAAGTTCGATGGACAGTTTTTTACATGTACCTCAGATGAATATGATGATTTTGAAGTCAATGTTTATTCTAAATTAGATACTAGTAAGTTAGCTTGCAAGAGCAAATTTAAGCCCCCCCCCTTTAACCATGAAGGGGTACAACAGTTTACTACTGCGATTCCTCTATTCAGAAAGCCTTTTTAGATTTTATCAGAAATAAGACTGCTATTAATTACAATTTAACTAAGATGGGATGGAAAGCCTTAACAATGTCGGTGAATGAAGATAACTTATTTTCAAACCTTCTGATAAGGGTAACAAAACTGTTATATTACATTTTAATCACTATCTTAGAATGTGTTTTGCTCATTTGAATAATGAAAATGTTTATAAAAAGGTATCTATAACTAAATATGTTGATGCTAAAAAGAAGTTTAAGGGTCTGTTGGAGAAAGGCTACAGGTTGAGTTATTTTTCAACAGAGGATATTAAAAAATTGTACAATGATGGAAGCCCTCTAGCATATTTTTATTGCCTTCCAAAAATTCATAAAAATATATCAAACCCATCTGGTAGACCTATAGTCTCTGCTTATAATTATTTTTTAAGGAATGTAGGATTATTCTTGCATTGTTCTTTGTTGCCCTATGTGATGAAATTGCCTTTTTTTTTATAAAGAATAGCTTTGATTTTTTTTGGATAAAATTAAAAAATTCATTGGACAAATGATATGTACTGGATGACCATAGATGTTAAAAGTCTGTACACCAGAATGATCATGACTTGGGCATTGAAGCATTGAAATTTTATCTTGATAGGCCAGTTAGTAATTTTATAATAGAGTTGATTTATTTTTGTTTGACTAATAATTATTTTTGTTTTTGTGATAATATTTATGAGCAAATGCAAGGTACAGCTAGGGGGGCGTATTTCTCCCCCATGTATGTGAAGCAGAATATTTATACAAACTTTCATTTTTTAAGAATTTTCTAGTGGAATATTTTTGATTCATAGATTACCTATTTTTTATCTGTAAAGAAGGTTTTGAGTTAATTCAATCTTTTGTAGATGAACTGGAGAATATTATATTCCATCATAAGTTTGATGGACTTTCTTTTGGTGATTCGGTAGTGTTCTTAGATGTCCACTTGCAAGGTATACCAGGTGGGGGAATTAAAACTAGAGTTCAATGTAAGTTTGAAAATGTTAATGTAATGGGACATAAATATATAAAAGGTAGTAGTCCTTTAGCTATGCATTTTAAGCTACATTATGGCAGTAATCCAAAAGTTTTGGAAAGGTACCATTTTGGAACAAATAATACCAAATTTTGATATGGATTTAAAAAAATATTGCTTTATAAAGAAACTGTTTTTATTTTGAAATATGACCCACAGACCCCTGTGGTTTAAATGTTGAATGCAACTGGAAGTTTCTTATATGATTGTTTAATTGTTTAATTATTTGATTGCTTAATGGGATGTATTTTAGATAATGGTATATAAAGTGGTGGGTTATTTGAATGCTTTTACTCCTTGAAGGCAGTTGTTTGCTGAAGTGCTAGAATTTCATCAATAAATCTCCAGCTTTTGGTACACTAGTTTGTTGTTGCTATATTTTAGTTTTATCATTTGTGATTTATTACCAGAAGCAATAATTGCTTGAAACCAGCATTCACAGTCACAAAAGGCTAACACAAATAAACTAAGCCAACCAACAACACAACATGGATGGATACTATATATATATATATATATATATATATATATATATATATATATGTATAAAGATAATGGATAGATATAGATGTATATACATATATATATATATATATATATATATATATATATATATATATATATAATGCAATGGAGATGGTGGGTGTCTGCTGTCACTGAGGCAGTATTTAATTAAAGCATCTACTGTAACAAAAAAGAGGACTTATGCAACTGCACCATGTTCAGCATTCAAAGTGCCTTAGATTCACACTGGATAGATTCCCAAAGCTTACCCTAACTGGATGGAGGAGGAAGAATAAGAATCCAGGAGTCCCAGGAGAATAGTTTTTACAAAGCCTGCTCTGGAAGTTGAGAAAGAATCCAGTTTGTAGTAGATTGTAAAGGTGTGAACAAAGGATCTAGCTGTTTCCTTTAGAATGCTTTGAATGTTCACTCCTTTCCAATAAGCCACCAGAGAGGATAAGGATCTGGTGGAATGTGCCTTAACCCTGCTTAAAACAGATTTATCAAGGGTGGAGTAACAAAAAAATAATAGCAGAGGACAACCAAAGAGCAGTTATTTACTTAGAAATAAGCTGACCCTTCTTAGCCCAAGCTTAGGAAATAAACAACTGCTCTGCCTTTCTGAAGGGCTTAGTTCTGTCATGGTAGTACATCAGCTGCATGTGCACATTCAATGTATGCATAATCTTCTCTCTGTTGTTTTTAGTTTCTGGAAACAAAGCGGGGAGACTGATGGCTTGATTCAGGATAAATTCTGAAACAGCATTTGCCATGAAAGATGGATTCGTGTGTATCACTTTCCTGTCCTTGTTGGAAATCAGATAAGCTTGGCCTACAATGAGAGCCTACAGCTCAGTGACTTACCTTGCAGATGTCAGAGCAAGAATTTTCTTTTCATTGGGTCTGAAGTGCAACATTCCTTTCATAAATTGTTTAACCACAAAAAGAGATGGAAGAGAGGGATTCACTGGAAACAACCTGAGATGGCTGCAAGATGCACCTTGACAGGTGTATAAGATAAGCCATTGTTAAGTAGCTCACACAAGAATTTTTAAATAGAGGGGTAGACATATCGGGCCCTCTGTTATCGGTTAGGCACTGCCTAAAAATCCACTTCCATTTGTAAACATGTGATTTTCTTGTTGCAGGATTTATTGCCTCCTTCAACACCTGCTGCACATTTGCATGGAACAAGTGCTTAAAAGGTAACACGGTAGAATCACTCAGGCTGTCAGTTGCAAGTCCTCTAAGTTGGAGAGCACCAGTTACATTTGACACTAAGTGAGCAGATCTGATCCAGAGTGTGAGGAAGCCTGTGGTAACTGCTCTTGGTCAATTGCATTAAAAGGGAGAAACAACTTTGCTTGGCCTAAAAGGGGTCACCACAATGACCTTTGGTAATTCTTTCTGAATCTTCAGAAGTACCTTGGGTATCAGTCAAAAGGGTGGAAATGCATAAAGGAATATGCCTGTGTAATGGAATATACTGCATCTGTCCTCCAAGTATGGATGCAAGGATGTCTTAAACAGAAGTTTTCTAACTGTCTGTTGAAAGAAGGCATTCCAACCTATTTGTGGTGTTCTCCACATCTGGAACAAGTCCAGGATCTGCTTAGTCTGTCTGTCACTCTCTTTAGCTCTAATGGGATATATATAGACCTAAAGAGTCAGAATGCCTGAACCTAGCCTCCTGGCCAAAACTGCAAACTGGCAAAGAGGGTATGACCTTGTACACCCTTCTTTGTTCAGGTACAACATGACTGTGGTGTTGTCTGTGACCACTAAAAGGGGACCTGGAGACCACAAGTGGTGAAGAACTTTTAAAGCCTGAATTACTGCTAATATTACTTTAACATTTATGTGCTTTGTAACACCCGAAGGACCCCATTAGCTTTGCACTTGAACTTCCCTGGATACTGCTCCCCATGCAAAATCTGAGGAGACAGTCTAGACTGACTGAACTGGGGTCTGGAGGAAGCCTAAACTGAGAGGCATCAGATCCCTCCACCATTGTAACTCTCATTTCTCAAATTCCAGCACTGGTACTTGGTAATCTTAAGGGATGTAGGTGCTGGGACAAACCTTTCTCCTAAGGAATCTGGCCAGTGGTATCATGACGATCGTTGGTACCATGAGGCCTAGAATTTTGAGAAGCACTCTTGAGGAGGCAGCATCTTGAATAGAGAAATCCCTGAAAATGTTCTGACAAGTCGGGCCTTTGTCTTCTAGCAGAAAGGCCATTTTTTTCTATGTCTATTATACACCCCAAGAAGACAATTCTTTGAGAGGGTGAGAGACAGGGCTTTTGTAGGTTCAGCTTGAAGCTAAGGTGAGATAAAATGGATGATACCTTGTGTAATGAAGCTAAACACCTGGAAACAAACTCTTCACAAATCAGCAATCCATCTAAAGAAGGGAAATGTGAATGCCCTGGGTCCTGCAGTAAGCAACCAGTGAAGACAGGCACTTCATAAATATTTGAGATGCAGTAGGTAGCCCACAGGGTAATGCAGAAAATTGTTAATGTGAGCTAGACACAGCAAAGCTCAGCTATTTCCTGAAGCTGTAAGCAACTGGAATGAAATGATAAGCATCTTACAGATCTAGAGTCACCATGAAGTAGTGACCCAAAAGAAGGGATAAGACCATATGCAGGGTGAGCATATTGAATATGGGTACTTTTGGGAAGGCATGTAGGTAAGACAAATTTAACACTGGTCTACACAATAGCTCCATTTTGGGTAACAGAAAGACTCTAGAGTAAACTCCTTTTCCTTTTTGTGGTGCAGTTACTGGTTCTATAACCCCTGTTTGCAACACGGGGAGGAGTATCAAAGACAATAGGTGTGTCAGGACTGCTGGGTGTGGGCGATTACCATGAAGGGAGGAGGATTTTCTGTCCACTGCAAAGAGTATTCTCTCTGAATTATTCAAAGCACCTATTTGTCTGTGTCTCTTTTTGGCCATGCTGCTGTGTTGAGTGAAAGCCTGGGGGAAAGGGAAAGGAGAGGAGGAAGAGGAGGAAGAAATGAGATGGCAGACTCTCACCATAGCCATTCTTTAGCAGGGGATTGATCCTTTTTGAGACAGGAACCCCTTATATTTGGTTTGGAAGCATTATCCTCCCGCCACTTCCTCTTGGTACCCTGACTCTTGTTAGACTTGGAATTTTGTTTATTTTGCCCTTTGAAGTTGGACACCCTGTTAGGGGAAATCCTGGGAATATGAAACCTTCTGGATACCGCATGCATAAAATACCTCTGTCATCCAAATGGCTGAGAATTTGGGTAGCAGCAGGAACAAGCAAAAATTCAGAACTTAAAGAAGCATTCCAAATCTCATTTTTTTTAAATCCTCAGAAAAAATATGGTTATGTAGCCAGCTCAACCTTATAAATACCACAGAAGCAGTAGCATTTCTAGAAACTGTGTCCACACCTTCCAAGACACTTCTCATAGCATGTTTCAAAACCTGAGTCGCACTAGAAACATCTGATTCATATAACACTTCTGCTCAGTAGGCAAAGATGCAGCAAAGTCATGTAAACTGTAAGCACATTGCAAAATAATCTTCATAGCTTTTTAAAGAAGTAGCTCACGAGCCAATCAGATTGGATGGATTCAGAATGTTAAGTACTGTCTGCAACACAGTCCCCATTAAAATATTCAGTCATAGACTGATCTCTAGAGAAGGTAGCTCCATAGTTATTCTGAATAGGAGCACAGTTTCTGAGATTTGCTGACAGTAAATCGCTCTTAGCTAAGGAAACTACATAAGCCCTTTGCATGGTAATATCTTGGTTGTCTGCAGAATGGTAAAGTTTCTGTTTTCTTTTCTTGAGAACTACACTAGTGGACAAAATATCTGCATTCAGAGGCTCTTAACTTGGACCTCTTCTCTGCCTAAAAGGTTTGGTTTACCCATGCCTGAACTAGGTACTGGAACAGCCCCAGAACATGCATCTGACATCTGTACCATAAAGGGTTGCAAGCTCACACCAGAGGGTGATGGGGAAGAAGGTAAGTAGTCTATGGGCTGACTTAAGGCAAGAGCAGGTTGCAAAGCTGTAGGCTGAGGCATGTTTTCCTTATGTATTCCTTTTAGGTGCAACTGGATTTTACAGGGGGTGGAGCAAGTCATAACAGGATCTATCATGTCATGGGAAAAACACCAGCCAATATAATACACTGATACCATTAAGGGCTGGCTGAATAAGGGCAGCAATAAGAGCACATATAAGCAATGGCTCCCACGCAGGAAATAGGGCTAAATGCATAAAATATAGCAGAAACAAATAAAATGTGCTAGGCCTTTTTCTACAACCTGCACAGTATAGTAAACAATAGGATACATAGCCAAAGTAGCAAGTTAAGCTTAACTTGTCTAAAAAGTACCAGGAAATCAAATATATACAGAACAATCCAAAACAAACCTGTAACAGCTGAAGGTGTTCCGTGAAAAAAAGGACAATGCAGTGAAAAAGTCACGAACAAACCACTATGGACATTCAAAAGACTTTTAAAATCCTGAGGAGCTGAGGAAGGGGAAACCCAAAAGCGCTTCTCCATCCTAAATGGTGCACCTTTTGTGTCTTTACGTATTTTTCCACAAGGATTTTGCTACAAACATTTCCTTTTTATCGAGAGTGCATTTTAATAAAGGATTTTAAGAGTCTTTTGGATGTCCAGTGTGGTTCATTCGTGACTTTTTCACTGCAAGAATATATTATTTATTTATTTATTTATTATTTATTTATTCCAGTTTGATTACCGGGGACGTCCACTGGGCTTGAGGGCCTGTTTTCAGTGGTGGCCAGGGGAGAAAAGCTCCACAGAACAAAGTTTATTAACATGAAAATTTCAAAGATAATTTGCAATACAAACAACAGGTTTCTTCAACAAGAATAAGACAAAACAATTTCAATTTTGTTCAGGAGAAAAAAACAAGCATATAGCATAATAGCTAGATTTTGCTATTTAGTCACATATACGAATCTACAATTGAGAGTGAGGTTAGGAAGGTAAAAAGGTTAGCCTAGAGTGAAGGGGGAGGAGAGCTTGAGAGGTATGGGCTGAAGAGTACAGTTGCATTTCCTGTTTAGGTAGAGGAAGGAATGAAGTTGAGTTTTGAAGTTATTATGGTTGTTATAGATCAAATTAGATTAATCAAAGTAAAAGTAAACTTGTCAAATTAAATCACTTAGAAATCTCCTTGTTAGAAATGAAAATAATTTCTACAGAAAATGCAAATAAAGTGATTTGCTGTAAAATTGTAATGTAACAATAAAACCACATGTAGCAGTGTTAAATCAGTACTTAATACCATATAATTGAAGAAAAAAGTAAAAAAGGCAATATTTTCCTGTCAAAACTTCAAAATGAAGTACATAAACAACAGAAATAAGAGGCCTAATGCTCATCTGACATCACAGAAAGTACAGTTGTGTAAGTAAACTTACCTTAATAGTAGATGTTCGAATAATCACTGCTGCAGTAGCCTTAACTATAAGGAACTATATCCTGACAAGAATATAACAGCTGGCCAGCTTCCAAAGCTTCTGGGCACCTACCATGTGCCTAAACTGTCAGGCAGCTTGAGCTGTGCTGATTAAAATGCACATTTGGGTGCAAAGCCCTACTGATGTTTCCTGCCAACAGAAAGAGGGAGGCTGAGCCCTGAAAGGACAATGCTAGGAATGACAAAAGAACAAATGTCCACACCCTGGCAAAAAAAAAAAAAAAAAACACCAAAACATGGGGGTTGGGAGGGAGTAGAAAGGGAGTGACTACTGCAGTAGAGATCATTCAAGCATCTGCTGTTATGGTAATTTTACTTACACAGCTGTAATATGTTCATCATATTGATTACTGCTACAGTAGCCTTAGCTATAGGGGTAGTTTACACTGGGTCTATATTATATATTCGAAGCTTCAAAATTTTGAACCTCATATGTTTGACAACATATGAGCAAAACTTGAAACCTCGAATATATAATTAAAAAAATAAAAAAAAAGGAAGACTTACCTTAACGCTCTGAGCAGGGGGCCAAGCCCCCCTGCATCCCCCAACTTAAATATACCAACTCCGAGACCGCACTTCAGTACAAAAAAGGGAAGTTGTCCAATTCTGCGCATAAAGAGCCATTCCCTTTCATCTTCGAACTTTTCAAATTTCGATCATATGGCGTCGACCATATGACATTCGAACTTTGAAACGTTCGGCAATTTAATAGGGACCCTTTACACTAGCTAACCATATTTAGGAGGTTGAAGTTGAAGAGTCCAGGAGTCCCTAGAGAATGGTACTAGCAGAGCCGGATCTAAACCTAGAGAAGTAATTAATCTTATATTACTTTGTAAAAGTATTTACAGGGGACCAGGTAACACCATGTAGAATACTGCTAGAAAAATAATCCATTCCAAAAAGCCATAGAAGAAGCCAAGGAGGCTCTGGTAGAATGGGACTTGACCCTGCCTGCAACAGTTTTGTTATGGTGAGTATAGCAAAAGGTACTAGCCTTAGACAACCATTTGGAAATAGTCTTTTTGGCACAGGTTGTCCCTTCTTATCTTCAGGAGAAATGAACAATTAATATGAAGATCTGAAAGATTTAGTTCTGTCAAGATAGTACCTGAGTTGTCTGTAGACATCTAGGGTATGGAGTATCCTTTCTCCATAAATTTTACGTTTAGGAAAGAAAATGGGTAGCTGGATAGCTTGGCTTAAAGTAAACTTGGATACAACTTTAGGCATAAAAGTAAGATCAGTTCTCAAATAAACCCTGCCCTATGGAAAATGAGATAGGGTTGACTCACCATAAGAGCTTGCAACTAAGATTCTCTTCTTACAGAGAATAATGCAATCCGTAAAACTGTTTTCCATGTTAAGAAACTCAAGTCAGACAGGTTAGTTTGCTCAAATGGATCAAGTATTAGATTCGTTAACACAAAATTTAGATCCCAAAGAGGGGCTATCATTTTTTTTGGAGGCTGTGACGCCTGTGCACTGGCCTAGTAATCAAGAAACCTCAATCCACACCACTAACACCAGTAAGGGGTGTCCACATTGGGAAGGATAACAAATATACATACAGTAAAGTAAAATTTCCCTTAAGAGCACAAAGAGATCACAGTCAGTCTAGGGCTGGTTTCTCCCTTTCTCTCCAGATCCCCAATAAGACTCCACACTGGCACAGCTATAGAGTGGAGTCCTTAGCTAGGCTTCCAAGCCAAGTCCTACCAGCACTGCCTCTGTCCAACCACTGCTTCATGTCCCTGCCCAAGTAGCTGACACACACACACACACACACACACACACACACACACACACACACACACACACACACACACACACACACACACACACACTCGTGCACACACACACACACACACACACACACACACACACACACACACACACACACACACACACACACACACACACACACACACTTTGAGATATATACAACCACACAGACACTCCTGGGGAAGGCTGGCACAGGTTCACTAGCTGTGCCCCTTCTGTCCAGGATATAAAGTAGTTATCCACCACCACCAGAACCCCTATTTATCAGCTACCAATAAGGCCCTTACCAAAGGGTGTCCAATTTTACTGTGCAATATTATTATCCAATTAATGTGTGACCAGAACTTTTAAGACTTATTGGAGTGGCTTTGTACAGTATCACTATATACTTGGCAATGTACACTAGAGCTTAAATTATTTCTACACAAAACAGCCAGAGTTGAAAGGTTTAGAAATATTTAATAATAAATAATAAAAACACAAGACAAATCTCAATTCAAGACAGTGCTAGTCAAGAGATCAGAGATCACAGGAAAATGCTTAAAATAATACTGTAGAATAGTCTGAAATAAATATAGAAAACACCTAGACTAAACTTACTATTTTCTATCTATTTCTAAGAGAAACACTAAAGTCTAAGATCCTACTTACATACAGAACAAATGCAGAGTACTGGTGACTGGATGTTCTTCAGACAAAATGCAAAATGCTCTCTCTTTATCTCAGAGATCTCTTAAATTGGTAATACATCACTACTTACTCATTTTAGATTATATCATTCTTCTCTGGTTCCCAGGTGAATAGAAACTCAGAGTTTTAACATTTATTTGATCTTGAACCTGGCCAGGAAACCACAACAATAAAAGACATTATACATGTAAAATCTAGCAATTAACTCTGGTCTCAAAACAATAGAAAGAATTTTCTAAGCCCTGAGATCAAATAGTCATAAAATGCTTTACTTTTTCAGCTTTCTTCCAGCAGAGTGCATTGTGGTTACATTTCTGAAGTTCAACATTTAACACAGTTTTCTTTACATTTGTGAAACAGCCTTTAAATTTTATTAATATCTACAAATGACATCAAATTATCTACAACATTCTGTCTAGCTAGGCTGACAACCTTCATAGAGGCCACTTCTGCAAAACTGCTTTCAAAAACATTTAACATGAGACTGCACTGAAAGAAGAGGATTCATGGGCAGTCATGCTGATATGTACAATAAATGAGCCTTGATAGAGTAGTAAGAAAACCATAGGACAGTAACTCACACAAATATTGAAAAAACAAGGAACAACTAGTCCTAGTTATGTTGTTGGTACCAACTAGAAACCTTTCCATTTTCCTAATATATGCTATTCTAGTAGCATGTTTTCTTGCCTACATTAGCACCTGATGCATGTCCTTAATAAATATTTGCCTAAAAGGAATTAAGACCCTATGTCTTTGGTTCTATGAAGATAAAAGTGAAGTTGTCTATGTACATCCAAAAGATGGAGATTAATGGCCTTTTGGAATGGAATTTTCTGGTTGCATGAGAGAGAATGCAGCAATAAGTTGGACTCAGAAGCTACCTCAGGCAAATAAGATGGGTTGGTACACAAGAATACCCTGTCTTTGTAGAAAACTAGGTAAGAAGGTCCGGAACATAGCACCTGGAGTTCAGATACTCATCTAGCTGATGTGATAGTGACCAGACAAATGGTTTTCCAAGTTAAAAATTTTAGATCTGCCCTGGTTGATGGCTCAAAGGGAATTTGGGTTAAGACCTGAAGCACCATTGTTAAATCCCAAGGAGGAGTAGGATCTTTTAACAGAGGCCTAATTGAAAAGGCTCCTTTGAGAAGGGCATTACATTGTTTAGAAGAAGCTAAGGTAGAGTTATGTTTGCCTAGTTGGAAATTAGAAATGGCAGTCAACTGAACTTTAACAGTTGAAATACTAGTGCCTTCATTGAAAATTGAAGCTAAAGATTCAAGGATAGATGGCACAGGTGCTGAAGAAGGATCCAGGTCCCTGCTAAGGGCCGAAAAAACAAATTTCTTCCATTTACTTTTCTAATCTCTAGTAAAAGTTTTTTGAGAAGATAAGATGTGACAGACCAGGTAGGAGAGCCTGGACCATGTGGTCAGTTTGAGGCCTGTTAGGTCTGGATGAATAACCCCTGTGGGGTAACACAGGAGGTTTGGAGTTGGATCCAGTATCCAGGGCAGATGTAGAAGGTGTGGCCAGAGGAAGGGTAGCCAAATGTATAGAGGTCAAAAGGTGGTAATGAGGATAACTGTTTTCTTTAAATGGAATGTTTTCTGTAGAAACCTCGGAATGAGAGGCAATGGTGGATAAGTATAAAGGAGGCTGGGGGGGCAATCGTGGACTAGATCATCTCTCAGTGACTCCCTCATTGGAGGGATCAGAGCAAAGAACCTGCTGCACGTGTTTAGCAGAGAGGCAAACAGACTGCAGCATAGCTGGCACCATCAACGGAAAATTCTGTCCATCACTTTGACAGTGAGAAACCACTTATGAGGCATCAAAATGTACCTGCTTAGTTTGTCTGCAATCATGTTGGATTCGCCTGCAATTTATATTACTATTACAAAGTGACCTGAACCACTGCCGCACTCTCACTGCTTCTCGACAAAGTGGATAAGACTTGCTTCCTCCCTGTTTGTTAATGTACTACACCGTTGACATATTGTCTGTCTGAATGGTAATTATCCAGGATGGGAGAGCATCTTGAAAGGCCTGTAACTCTAGAGGAACTTCTCTCATTTCCAAGACATTGATATACATACCTTGGAATGTCCTTCCCAAGTAGTGCCCCCACTAGTGTTAGAAGGTGTTTAAAGTCACCGTGGCCATGGGCAGGGGAAGAACAGAAGGATGACCTTCTGAGAGTTTGTTCAAATGAATTAACCAAAGAAAACACCTTTTGCATGCCTGTGTGATCTTGCCTGGAGTGGTTAAATGATGCTGAAGAATGAGTCAGCAGAGTACGTTTAAGTGTTTGCATGTTAAAACTGGCCAGAGGAACAAGGGTGATAGCAGCTGCCATGGATCCTAGGGCTTGTAAAATTATCTGTGCTAGAAGAGAAGAATTTTGAATTACTTTCCTGACCTGGGACTTCAATGTGTACATTTGAGCAGGAGGAAGTGAGGCTATCTGATGGACTGTGTCCAGACAAGCACCTATGAACTCCAGACTTTGCTTAGGTGTGAGTTGTGATTTGTTGTAATTGACTGGGATGGCTAGATGAATGCACAACTTGAACAAGTAGTCTCTTGCCTGTAGGAGTCAATGCCAGGTTGGGGCAGATAGGATCAGGCTCAGGGCCAGACGACTTAGGGAAATTACCAAAGTTAAAGAACAGAACACCTTTGGATCTGATGAGAATCCCCCCAGGGGTCTCAGATCTGAAGGCTCTGAAACAGTGGACTGAACCAGAGAAAGATAGATTAAGGTGGAGGGGGACAATGTTTGGATCACAGATCCAGTGGGAATCTGAGCCAGGAGTACCCCCATCTAGATCTGAGCTCTGAGAAATTTTCTCATCATTCTATCCATGACAGCTTCAGATAAGTATATTGGAAGACCTAAGAGAAGATGTGGAGGATGGAGGTCTGGGTTGCCTATTGGGGGATTTCTCCAAAAAGAGTTAGGGGAGCCATGAAGTAACTGGATTCTGTAGGAGTGGAGGAGTTTGGATCTGTGGAGACTTAGATTTAGAATCGGTTGGATCCAATGTTTTGTCAGATGAGACATTTTTACCATCTTAGTGGGAGGCTTTGATGAAGAAACCAATGAGGAAGAGTGATCCAGAGACCTCTTGGATGACTCTTTATCCTGAGAAGCTGAGTCTGGTATTCCCTTGTCTGTTTTTTTGGATGGGGTTTGAGCCCCAGCTACTGAAGCAGAAGAGGAAGAAAGAAAGAGTCCCTTCAGCACTAATTTGTTCCTACAGATAATATGACCTCTGGAGTTGAATCCAGAGTAGATAGAAGAATCCTTGTCCAAGGGTATGGATCCTAAGCAATAGATAAATTTCCAGTGGGCATCCGAGTTAGTGATTTTATGCCCACGGGTAATGCACTTTTTAAATCCAGTAGGCTTGTCAACCATAACTACCATGGAAGAAAAACTGTTTAAAAGCTTAAACAGTATTTTTTTAAGAAAGGGAATAGATAGAAAGAAGATCTGCCAACAATGGTAGTGAAAGGGTACTCTAAAGAGTAAGTTTAAGTTGAAAGAAAAAGAAGAGTACCAGCAATGGTACTTTAGAGAGGTACCAACAAATTAGTAGGTAAAAGAAGACAGGAATCTGGTAAAAAGTCAGAAAAGGAACTGGTAAGGGAGACAGGAGAATTAAAATTATGCATAATAACTTTCTAAGATGTAACTCACAAAAAAGAGAGATATTACTCCCAAATCTCAAGAACCGCAGGATCTGCATCTGAAACTGAATGGCAACAAATGAGATATGGGGTATGTTAGGTTGGTGGGACATTATGGATAAAGGAAGGAGCTCAAGAGTTTTAGAGCTGAAGATCTGGCAGAAATGGTCAAGTCAGATACGAGTCTCAGATCCAAAACCGTAAGTTGAGGAATGAATGAAAAGAACAACATCAGATTTGGAGTTAGAAACTTTGTAAACACCCTTGGTACAGTGGATAGTCCAAAGGGTAAGGCAGGTAACTGATAAAGTGATCCAGACACACAAAATCTTGAGAAACATTTCAAGTCTAGATGAATAGGAATGTGATAATAAACATCTTTTAAGTCTAGTATTACAAGGAAACTTGAAAGAGAAAGGAGAGGTAACAGTTTATGAAGTGAGATCATTCTGAATTTGGGCACTATCACAAACAGATTTAGGAAAGTAAGATCCAGAAATGGTCTCCAAGCATTTTCTTTCTTTGGCACTAGGAATTCCTTGAATAAAAACCCTTTCCCACCTGGGAAGGAGGAACTGGTTTTATCACTCTTTGGAACAGCATATGATGAAGAACTGGTGGAAACAAAGAAGTCTGATCTGGACCTGGAAATGAGGAACCTCCTCCCACTTCCATCTGTAAGCTTGATTAATGGTTTTCAGAACTGATTTGTCTGAAACTATATGGTGCCAAAGAGAGAAAATGGAGATTCAGAATTTTTGGAATAAAAAAAGGGTCAGGGTGGGAGGGGGTCACAAGGTCTCTTGAACAGTCATTCAGACTTGTGAAATTGTCTTTGTTTTTTGGGAGGTTTGAGACTTCTTTCTGGAATCCCCTTGCTATTTCTTCTTAAATGACTGTTTACCTATAATTTGTTGAGACTATTTTTTCTGTTTTTTTTCCAAAATTAGATGAAGAGACAGAAAATCCCTTGGAAAAAATGGAAAAGTAGGTCTGACAAATCTTAGACATTTCCTGAATCAGCTTTTCCCTTTCATGACACTTTTTGATCACCTTGGCAGCAGAGGAGCCAAACACTAAATCTGTAAGTCTCTATCCAAGGGTGAATTTAAAATCTCATTTTAACATCATCTGGGAGGTTCTCAGACCTCCTCAAAACAGTACCAGTGACCATAGCCTTGGAAGATGTATCAACAGAGTCATACACATGCTTTAAACAATGAGTAGTGACCTGTGTAACAGAAGAAACTAAGTCATTTAAAGCAGATTTTGCTCACAAGAAGAAACTGCAGATAAAACATTCCTCATGCTTTCACAATTACTCACAACAAACTTTGACATATGAACCTGACAATTCAAAATTCTGAAAGTCAAAGATACAGAAGTATACAATGTTACCCAAACTTATTAATAATTTCCCCATTCTTATCAGAAAGAGAAAGATGGGAATTGACTAAGCACTTAGCAGCAATTGGATCAACTATAACTAAAGCTACTCGGTCAGGTTTCGGAATAGTGTATAAAAAATTATACATTCTATCTGCATTTATAGGGGCAACTATCTAACTACCAGGAAAACTACATAGGGGAAGACACTCTTCCTCTAAAGCAGACTGAACAGGAGGAATGGGTGTAGGCTGTGGAAAATCCTTCAGTAAAAACTCATAGTATTTTCTGAGGGATTGAAAAACCTCAGTATTTCCCCCCTGAAAACACTGACACATTCTAGAAATAGTCTCAGAGAAAGAGAAACCCCCACAGGAAGAATCTGAGGACAAAACCCTGAAAATGTCCCTGCATCTTCCCAATGAGATTCAGAATCCTGAATCTCATCAAGAAAAAGAAGCATACCTCTTTCTTTACCAGAAATGACTCTACAAGAAGGATCAATAGCATAAACTACACCTATCCAAAGAAATTTGAGGAAAGGTAGATACACATTTGATTTTATGTTTCTTTCTGACAGAAGAAATGGGGCCAACAGTGTCACTAATGGCAGCAGCAGGTCCATCAGGGATGGGTACAGCATTCTGACACAAAAGGGAAACCTTCCAAGTTCCCTCTTCAAGTACCAACAAGAGTGGCTCTCCCTTGTCCACTGAGTGGACTCTAATGACTGCAGAGGATATGGCTAACCCCAAGTCCATAGTAGCTGTAGGTGCTACACCAGAGGGATCCGGGGTAAAAGATGAGTGGTCTGAGGGACAGCAAATGGCCATAGCAGTGTCAACCATCAACAATTGAGGTAAATTGCTTGGCTGCTGTGATAGCAAAGGTTATTTGCTTATTTTTTTTTTCTTTTTCTGGCTGAAGACATATTGACCATGGAACCAGTAGTCTGTTTTATGGTCAAGCTGAAAATGGTGCCTCTTTCCTGGGGAAGACAATCAACAAATACCAGTAAACACTACCAGTCTACAAAATTTACTTTTTTGACAGAAAAACACAGTAAAAATTAGTTTAAGACACTGTGCCAGCTCAATAAATGTTAACTAAACTCAGTTACTCCATAAAAGGAAATGTTTTCAGTTACTTTACACCACTTTTAAACAGACAGGAACAATGTGGGTGCCATTTAAAAGTATGTTACAGTCTTCTTGGGTACATTAAAACAGAAAACTCCTAGCTTTAACATACCTTTCCCGAGGAGGAAAATTATAAAACAGCAACATGAATAAAAACAAATATTTTTTCCTCAAAGGATACTTATCTGTCTAGCAAACGAACAGCACAAGCCGAATGTCGAATCTCAAAAACCTCAGTGTAATATTTGGCGGTAGTAAGGCTCAGAACGGTTTCACACCTAGCTTGTCTTTTAGTCAGCTCAGCTTGACCTGCCAGACAGTTTGGGTGTGTGAAAGGTGCAATGAAGATTTGGAAGCTATCCAGCTGTTATAGCCTAGTTATAAGGCCAAGAACACTGCTTCTGTGAGGCTGGATAATAAACTATGATGCCTACTGACCAGCCTGCAAAAGGACCTTTCAATCCCCCTACAGATGCTATTCAGTATCAGCCTCCAAACAGGCTTTGTGTCAGATGAATGGAGCACAGCAACAGTCCTGCACAAAGGTGGGGCATCAACTGATCCAGGAAATTATAGACTCATAATTCTGATTATCCTCATCTGTGAGATTATAGAAACCATCATTATGTAACTGATAAGCAGGGATATAGGTAATTTAAAAATCTTTGACCCAGGTCAGTTTGGATTTGTCAAGGATAGATCCTGCCCTTTCCATCTTGTCAACTTCTTTGAGAAGATGACTACAGCAACAGTTAAGGGAAAATCAGTGCAAACCACCTATCTTGCTAAGGCATTCAATACCATTCCACAATCAGGTATTGATAATAAACTCTCCCAGCTAAATGTGCATCACTATGTTATACTGTGGATAGAAAACTGGCTCAAAATAAAACACAGGAATTTATGGTGGGTGGCTCCATCTCCTCTAAAAGACATGACACTAACAATGTACACCAGTTCTCTGTTCTTGGGCCAGCATTCTTTGCTATTTACTTATTGTGTGGTCAAAGCTGATGTTAAGGGCTTATGGCTGATCAAGTTTACTGATAACTGTAAACTAGGTGCCATTATTAACTCTCCAGAGGACTCTAAGATCATCCAAGAGGACCTTTCCCAAACATATAGGTGGTGTAAAAAACATGGACTAAAAGTAAATGCCAAAAAATGTAGAATAGTATCTTTTGGCAAGCAGGACATCCCCTGAAACTTTCACATTGATAACGCATCCCGGAAAATCAATCCAGTAGTTGGGGACCTGGGAACTTATGTAGACAATGAAATATCCTTTGATCACCATGTATTTACTATTGTAAGAAAGCCCTTTTTTATTGCACAGCTTATTAGCAAGGATATAGCATCCAGATCCAGGGATGTGATCACTCCACTGTATTCAGAACTTAATAGGCCAGTATTTGAGTATGAGCCTGCCTTTGGCATGCACATTCCAGGCACTTGATTCAACTTGAATGCTCACTGTTTCTCACCAAGAAAATCAAGGATATAAATCTTAAGAACTAGACTGATCATCTCAAAGATTTCTCCCTATTCTCTCTCAGTCTGTCGAGGGTTACCTCTGTCTGGCATGCAAATCCTCAATATATTCTATCCTCTCAGATCTACTCTCTATCTGCAAGTCCAGTCATGTCACAAACACCCACTCAAGAGATGTCTTCTATAACATAAATAGAACATGTTGCAGGGATACATGTATATCAGAGAGTTCTACTTCTTTGGAATTGTATTCCTCTCCCCATAAAACAAAGTACTTCTCTTACCCTAGTCAAACTTAACCAGGATGAATTGAAAGAAAACCACAAATTCATCCCTGGAGTAGCAACCTTGACCCTTACAGAAATGGGAAACATGTAAATGTTCTGCTAAACTAGGTTATTTTATATTTAAATTACAAGGGCAGAAAATGTCATGGAAATATACAGGAAAGTTTCAAAAGATCCCTTAGGGCCAATAGGTAGTAAGAACATATGAACCTATTCTTGAATTACATATGGGCTCTTTCTTGTAAATTTCACAGGTGTATACTAGGTTAACAACCACTGGGGCCTTTATAAGCCTAGACAAGCATCCCAAATGTATCCTACTAGTTTATGTACTAGCCATGGGAAGTCTAGCCAAGCTTCCAAAATGTATTCCACACATGTATGTGCCCTATAGATTATTTTAAGGACTATATTTGATCTAGGGCAAGATTTACAAGTGGCCTCTGTCCATTAGAAACATGGATGCTAGACCCAGGGTATATTTCCAATTTCTCATGAACTAGTCCATGTTTCTCTTGAATACGATTAGGGAAGATCTCTGCATTATATTAATTGGAAGCCTGGTCCAGAGAAGAGGAATTCTCTGAAACACATACTTGTCCCTCCAATGCATCCTAGTTACGTAGCAAGCAAAGGATAAATCTCTAGATTGAGTACTTCTGATGCTATTAATTTAGTGGATATGCAAATGGCCTATCAGAGTGGGATCCAAGGATGCCTTGTATGTCAGGCATAGTTTGCCTGTCAACAGTCTGTAAGAAAGTGAGTACATAGATAGGGCTTTGAGGTGATGTGCACAGGAGATGCTGTTTATTCCCTGTATTCTTTTTTATGAGGAACATCTGTGGATGTTCCAGCCATTGTTTGTGCCTGGTCAGGTACATACCAAAGTAGGTGTTGTACTCAATGATGAGTCTGATGAAGGCCAAATACAGTGGAACTATGGCTTTTCTGGATCTAGATGCCATGCCTTTGCTTATGAGTTGAGCAACACAGAATGATTTCCTTACTAACTGAGACGCATATTAGTCAAAATCCATGTTACTATCTGCATAAATACACAAATTCCAGTAGGTTATATACTTAGGGATGTGTTATCGAAAAGGTAATTTCATAGGGTGGCTGACTTCACAAAGGATACTAAAATGCATTTGTTGGCATTGAATATTAAGATGTGTCTTTGGCACCAGTCGTTTGTCTGTGTTAGTTCTTCCTGTAGGATGACAGTGTCTTGAGAGAATTCTATGACTGCCCTTAGTTTGCTATCATCTACAAACCTGGTCAGCTAGAGGCCCTTGAAATTGGCCTTGGCTTCCAAGTAGTAGATGCCAAAAAGGTGCGGATACAGCACAGAGCTGTAAGGGACTCTGCTAGTAACCTGTCACTTTGTGGAGGTGGTCTCCCCTATCCAAACTTCCTGGGTCCTATCTGAAGGCCACTTGGCTATCCAGTACGTAACACAGTGGTGAGTTTGTTTACAATGCCCTAGTGGGGTATTATATTATATGCCGTAGCCAGGTCAAGGTAGGCAAAATGTACTATTTTGTCCTCATTAATTGCCTAGGTGACCCTCTCAAAGAAATCCACAGGTTGAGTTGGCATGATCTGCCTTTGACAAAACTAAACTGGGTTAGATCCAGTGGTTGAAGGTTTTCTTTGTACTTATTTGTCATTTCCATGATAATTCTTTCCATTGCCGTTGATTGCCCACCCTTGCATAGAGGGATGACCACTGCAGTAATCAATTCACATGGTGCAAAGCCTGTCTGGATGTTCCTGTCTGGAGGTTTTGCTTAATCAGTGACTCTAGTATGCAGTTCTCAATTCACGTGGCACAAAGCCTGTCTAGAGGTTTTGCTTAAACAGTGACCCCAGTGGTCCTGATAAGTCATGTTTCAGGCTATTTAGAAGGCATCCTGGGATATTATCAGGGCCCACTGATGCAGTGTCTTTGGCCTTAGAGAGTGCATCTAGGACCTGCTCCCTAGTAATAGTTTGGCCAGTTATGTTTGATGGTATTTCCTAGGGGTGGACAGGGAAGAGAAGGGAGTAAAACTAGAGTGGAATTTTTTGGCCAGCAGATTTGGTATATCTTCCTGCAAACATAGGTGGATCCATTTACAATCAGTTCTTCACACTGCTGTGTGCTGCCTTTCATGTTTCGGAGCAAGCTAAAAAAGTGTTGTTGCTGTCCCTTGCTTGGGGGCTATTTTTGCTTTAGTAGATTTAATTTGCTCTCTTGGATTGATTAGAGTGTTTCTATCATGCTGGGTGTAGCACTTCCGAATCCTGGCTATGACTTGTTTATTTCTGGTTGGCACAGCTGTGTATTTATTCACTCCCCCTATTTAGACATTGGACATTTTGTTTATAAATCAAGCCCTACATCCGTATTAAAATTATTATTTCTTGATATTCTATTACTGGGAAAATCCAACGAGGTAGGAGCCCGTTTTCAGTGTAGGCCCAGGGAGAAAAGCTCCAAAGTATTGCAAAACATTTTAAAAACAATAATTTTGCAATCTTCCAAAATAATACAAAAACATACTTACATGCAATATTTATATACAAAATTTATATGCAATATTTACATACAAAACAAAGTTAGTATAATACAAATTGGAATTGCAATATGAAGAGAGAAAAAGGCAGGTGCTTGGTATGCTTACAGAGAAAGCCAGGGAAGATAAACTGATAGCAGTAAGGAAGGGAGTTATGAAAGGAGAGTAAGGAGATGTAAGGTATGAATATGTACTAGTTTTAGGGATATAGTTTTTCCTGGTGTTGAGCAAGAACAGAGCCAGCTTTTGACTAGGAAGTCTTTCATAATGTTTTTGAAGGATGGGAGGGAGTATATTGCCAGGATGCAGTTAAGGAGCTCCAGGTCTTAGCAACACGGTACAAGTACAGACAATGCCCAGCAGATTTGATATGTTAGTCCACAGACAAGAGTTTTGGGCAATTGGATCATAAGGACTGACTGGGATCACAATTGTGTAGAATGTTATTTAATGCTGGACAAGCAGATGGGTGTTGGATAATTTTATAGGTGGTAAGAAGCTGCATATGTTAGCTGATAGGGTAGTTCTAACCAGTTTAGACTTTTTGTGCTATACAGTGATGGGTTCTGAAAGGGATATTTGCAGCAAATTTAGCAACCTTGTTATGGCATTGTTCAAGTTTTGATTATTGTGATGCCTGGAGGTTAGTAAGGATGGGAGCACCACAAAGAAGTGTGGGGTGGAGATAAGTAGTGGCAAGTGTGGGCTTAGTTGCACTGGTGAGTAAGTTTTTGGCTCTGTAATGTATCCCTAGTTTTTGAAGATTTTTTTATGCAATTTTTCTGTATGCAGTTCAAATTTAAGATTATCATCCACTATCATCCCTAAGAATTAGCTATGAGAAGTGACGTCAATGGTTGTATTATCAAAAAAGAGGACTTTAAATTTTGTTTTTTGTGAGACAGGGATTTAGGGTAAAAAAAGTAGTAGTTTATATGCTTTTAGGGTTGAGCATGACTTCTGAGTTAGTGTCATGTTTCAGTGGCTGCTAAGGCTTCCTGAGTAATTTTTTGGATGCATGCCATGTTGTCAAATGTACAAATGATGGAACAATCATCTGTGTACTGTATTAGGGAAGCTTGTTGTGTGAACATGACGAGGGAGTTGGTAAAAATTGTAAAGAGGAGGAGACAAAGGATAGAACCTTGTGGTACAACAGTGGTGACTGGGAGGCATGGAGGGAGAGTGGAGTGCCATTTTACTGACTGATGCCTATTGGACAAGTAGCTTTTTAACTATAGAAGGGTGGGCTGAGACAGACCTAGTGAAGACATTTCAAGAACAAGTTTGATGTGACAAACTGTGTCAAAAGCTTTAGACAAGTCTAGAAATAAGGGGGAGACAAGTTTGAATTTATATCTAATTTTATTGACAGTATCTATATAGGCTACAAGTGCAATTATAGTAATATGGGAAGGACAGAAGCTATGTTGTGTGAGGGATATGAGTTCTTTCTGCAGGAGATTGTTTAACAATTGTTTTTGAATACATTTTCAAGTATTTTGGAGAGGGGGGATAAGATTGCTTTAGGTCTAAAGTTAGTAATTTCTGTTGAATTTCCTCCCTTGTGCAGAGGGATAATGTGTGACATTTTCCAGAGAGTGGAATCATGGGATTCCTGGATTGACTTATTCATAAGAATTCAGACAGGACAGGCAAAGGTATTGGCTGCTGTTTTAAAGTACTTGTTTGGAAGGCCATCAGTTGATGTAGAGCATGGACTGAGTTTGTTTAAGAGTAGTTTTATACAGGAAGTGAGCAGAGGTTTGAAAGTGAAAGTGTATGTGGTGATAGATTACTGCTGGCATGGTTAGGATGTGAAGATGGGGAATTCTTGGTTAGAGATGCTATACCACCTATGAAATAAGAGGTGAAATGTATTGTGCTTTTTAGTGGTGTTATTGGAAGAGGGGTTAGGGTTACATTTTTGGCCAGGATGCAAGATTTCTTCAATGGCTGTCCAGAATTGTTTAGGCTTGTATTTACTATTATTCTGAAAGGTATTATAATATTGCTTTTTGATTTTATTTGTTTTTAGCATGATTACAAAGCTTTCTAAAGTTTTTAAGATAGTGTGGTGTTTTATATTTTTTCCATTCTTTCCATACATTTTCTCTATCCTGCATTAGCATTCTACTCTTTCTGGATAGCCAAATTGCATTACTTGTTTTAATCTCTTCCTTGTAGATGGTACAAGGCTATTTAGGATATTCTTTAAGTTGTATTGAATTCTTTTATAGCATCATCTAAAGAGAGGATTTTTAGGAAGTTCCAGTAAACAAAAAATAGGTTAGTAATGAACATGTCCATGCTAAATTTGGAAAGGGTGTGTGTTGCTTTATAAACATGCTGTTTAAGTGGATGTGTGAGATGTCTGGTTGTACAAACTGGGAGATATTGTAGCTGCAGTGGTGTATTTGTTAAGGTCTGACACTAGAATCTAGTCTAGTAGGGAATTTGTTGTCTTGCTATAATGTGTGGTGCTATTAGTTAGTTGTGTGAAACCATATATGTTCATGCTAGATGTAGAGCACTTAAAGTTTATGTCCAACCAACTGATATTCACATCATCAAGTAGTATATTTTCCTTGTGGAATTATTATGGATATCCGATGTAGGAGATCTTCCAGTATAGCTATATTGTCACCAGGAGGGATGTAAAGGACAGTAATGCATATTTGTTTATAAATTGTTTATTTTCAGAAAAGTAATAAGAAACTCTGCTGAACTGAATTTTTGTAATGGTTTATTGTAAGGGGAAATATTAAAGCAATGCCACCACCTTTTCTCTTTATATGATCATTATGGATGATATTACAACTGGGAGGTATAATTTCTGAGTTATTTATGCAGTGTTTAAGCTACGTTTCAATTACAGCAACAATAGCAGGGTTATGATGGCTAATACAGGCATGTAGTTCAGCAATTTAATTTCTTATGCTTTTAACATTTATGGCAGTAAAAGTTAAATTATTGGGGTTGGGAGCTGACTGTTGTGGGGTTAGAGTGGTGTGTGGAAGAAAATTGTCTTGATGTTTGTTGTGATAAGTGGGAATAGGGTTAATGCCTCCTGCTAGAAGGATTTTAGTATATTGGGGAGTTACTGATACTTGTTTTTAGGGAGTATTTTTTCACTTAGTTTTGTTTTGGTTTGAGTAGAAATGGAGTTAATCAGTCTATATTTGGAGTAAAGGTGAGGGACATCATTAGATAGTGTTGATGTGACGTGTGGGGGATGTAGGGAGGAAGTATGAATAGGTGGTTGGGACAGAGCTGGAGAGAAGCTGAGAACTATTATAGAGTCATGGTAGGATAAGAGATGGAAAACCAAACGGCCACCACTCAATGTCAGCATACAATATTTCATTGTGAAAAAACTGACTGGTTTGGGCAAAACTTTGTCTTCTTCAGTGTAATTCAAACAAAGATTTCACAATGACTGTTTAAATAGCATATCAATCAATTAACTGAACTCTGCCTCTTAATAACATTGGTTACAAAATATCAATTAACCACAGAGAAAACAATACCCCCATCTAATTATCCAGCCTCATTCTTCATTATTTAAAATTTCATACCAACCCAGTTTGTTGTGTTTACAATAACACATTTTGTCTGTTGCTATAAAACTGAATACAGCAGCAGGGGTTTTTGATAGTATGCTTATATAAACCATTAGAAACCCGATAATTTCTGATATCACTCAAATGTTTATAGATGCAAGTTTTGAATTGCCTAGAAGTTTGTCCAACGTATAAAAGCTGAACAGATACATGTTACTAAATAAATTAAGCATTCAGTGACATAAGTACTAAAACAGTGAATGTCAAAAACACATGCTGTATTACAAGAAATAAATTGTTTAGTCTTGCTAACATTTCGGCATGCAGAACATTGCCCACAGGGTTGGCATCCCACCAGTGGCTTATCTTCCATTGTTTGTTGCTTCCTAATATCTGATTTAAAGACCTTTTTATAATGGTTTAAATGATTTCCTATAGTCTTACCCCATCTATAGGAGAACAAGTATCCTGAGGGTGTCATTCTAAACCCCAACCAAACTAAGGTAATAGTCCTCAATAATAACAAATCCGTATCAAGTCATTTCCCACTATCAGTTCTCTCCTCAAATGGTTCCAGGATAGTCCCCACCAATCAAACTAAACTTCTAGGTGTCACAATAGATAAAAATCTAGAATTTGACAAACATATTTTTCTGACAATCAAAAAAGTTCATATCAAACTTGGTGCCCTCTATAGGGCTAAACCTTTCCTAACCTACAGTGCTAGACTAGCGACTGCTCAGACACATCTGGCCTCTACTCTCCTCTACGGCTCTCTCATATTCACAAACCTGCATAAGTCTGACCTCAATAATCTAGAATCCCGTTATAACAAAATTGCCAAATCTGCCCATACAGGACCCACCATCGTAGTGCTCTCTCTCACCTCAAACTCCCTAACCTGTTATCCCTTAATCGGCTCACCTTGGCCCATTTTATTAGGACAAATTTTATGCTAAACTGTATCCCCCATTTATTATCATTAAGATACTGTACAAACTCATATAAATATTTTGGGTCAGATTTCCAAACCATCCAGCAGTCATCCAAATACCTACACCATATGTACATTGCTTTTAAAATTTTATGATTAACATCATATATCATGTGTTCTTCTTAGAAACCCATGAAAATTTTAATGTAAACTGGAGCAAATGATGTTCCCGTAGCTGTGCCCTTTAGGTGTAGAAAACATTCTCCATTAAAGTAAAAAGCATTTTTTTAGTGAGCACATGGTCTGTAAGACATAAAAAAGTGTTAAACTCAGGGCAGTACATAGAAATATGATCCGACCAATATTTTAAAGCCATTAATCCAGTCCAGTGTGGAATATTTCTATATAGAGCTGTGACATCTAATGTGCACATGTACCATCCTGTTTCTAACTGTGCATCTTGTAAAATGTTTAAAAATTGGGTGGTATCCTGAATATGTGAACAAACTCCAGTCAACAGCGGACATAAATATTAGGTCAGAAAAGCTGCCAGTGATTCGGTTAAGGAACCACGGCCCAACACTATAGGTCTACTATTCGGATTATTCGGATCTTTATGTAATTTGGGAAGCATGTAGAAATGCTGATAATTAGAGTCCTTAACTATAAGGTGATAAACTACTTCTTTAGAAATAAAGCCCTTTGTTGTAAACAAGATAAATTATTGTGAGAACTCTGTTGGAAAGTCATTACATATTAGTTCATAAGAGGCATAAAATTCAAACTTCTAAATTTAAATTCACTACTAACAGTTATATCCTTATTACTCAAAAGCAATTTAAATTCAGCTTCCTACAAGAGGCTACAACATCCTTAACAAAAAACTCCTCTGAAACGGAAGAGGTAGGCACAAAATTTAAACCTTTATTTAACAGTTCCACCTCTGTCAAAGCTAAAAGAACAGAAGAGATGTTATGCACATTTAAATTTTGATTTAACTTGGGATGAGAGTTGGCCCAGTAGGAGGAGAAGAATAGAGGATAAGCTGAAGAGTAACATGGTTAAGTAAAGGGATCTGTATTTTATTAATGGCAGGAAGGGAGGAAAGTAGGGCTCAAGAAGGAGACAAGACATTACATGGCAGGAGGCTATTTAAAGGTGGTAGAGGGCAAGTAGGAAAGAAATACTTTCTAGAAGGACGATAATTAGGTTGCGCTGGTATCTTCTCTGGAATGTAAGGAATAGAAGGGATTAAAAGGCTAGAGTATGAGGATGTAGTTAAAATAGGAAGAAGTGAGGGTTTATTTGGGAGAAATAGAAGATATGATGTAGAATAGATAGCGCAGTTAGGGAGGGATGTGAGTATGAATGAATATAGTGCAAAGTAGTATGGGATGGAGAAAGGTGTTAGGAAAAGGTGCTAAAAGATTAAATGAAATTTGGGAATCAGATAAAAAGAAGAGGGAGTATTTGTATTATAGTAGCAGCAATGTTGTTTGGGGAGGGTTAAGGGAATAAGAGTCACAAGTGAAATGTATATGAGAGCAGTTATTAATTCAAATAACATCTCAATTCTGGCATTTACTTTTTATGTGTAGCTGATTAAACCAAAATGTATGTCATTTCATTCTTTGTTTATTTATGTATATATTTATGAATGTATGTATTTATTGCATTTGTTTACTGAGGACAGTCCAAGTGGGCAAACAGAAAATGCCCCAGAGAGAAAAGTTCCAACATAAACCAAACCATAAATCAAAAAAAAAAAAAAAAAAAAAAAAAGCAGATACACAGAATATCATATTAACTGTATATAGTTTAAAAACAAGAGTTAAGACTATTTATATATTTTTTTGGTTAACATGACAAATAAATATAGAAAGAATAGGTATCATAGAGAAGAGAAGGGAGTAAGAGAGAAATGAGGTTTGGTAACAAACCAAGTTGCCCTGGGACATCTTCAGAAGAGGTTAGGATGATATATTAATAGGAGTTAAGTAGGTGGGGGAGGTGAAAGGGTTAAATGGAGGGAGGGATGATTGGGAGGAAATTAGATAAAGTTGGGGAGGGGCTTAAGGGGTTTAGACAAGTGTAGCTGGGTAAGTAATCACATTTTGATGTGAACTTGCTACATGCAGGTTCATGTCCTGACGGCCGGTGTGTTTCTTGGTCAGGTAGGCCTTGGATTGGTGGTGGGCATCAGGAGGTAAGTACCTGAGGTATAGGGTATGGTTATATGTATGCAGGTTGAGGTTGATGTCTTTTAAGTATAGAGACTAGTTTTTCGGGGGCATGTTTCCTCGGCCTGGCCCTGGCCCATATATAGTGCACGTCCGTTTGGTTTTGGTGGTTGGGTGTGGTGGTTTGAGCGAGGGGCTGTGATAGTGGGGGAGGGGGATTGGTCCGATAGCTTTTTTAAATTAAAAAAAAAAAAGCCGTTCCGAGGAAGTTTTTGTCAGTTATGTGGAGGCTAGGGGCAGGATAGGTGTTTGCCCCCCTTTTCTGACAGAGCTCTTGATTTCCCTTTGCATGTGTGGAGGAGCCGTTAAGGTGCTTTTCAGCTCAGAATACAGGGCTTTCATGGGCTTGGAGATATGACGTGCACGTGTGCTGGATTTTCCTTTTGGCCGTTCCTTGGCCCCTGTCACCATGGGGTTGGGGTGTGGATGTGGTACCTGTTTTCAGGGTTTGTGCTGTTTTCTGTGTGGATGCTGGCAGTTTCATTCATGCTCGGTGGTGAATGGGTGGAAGTTGGCTGCAGATCTCTTGCTCGCTGGGAGGTTGAGAGGCTTGGTGTCGTTGGTCTTGTGGCATTGTGCAGTACTTGTGCAGTGCTTGGATGTTGGCTGCAGAGCTCTTGCTCGCTGGGAGGTTGAGAGGCTTGGTGTCATTGGTCTTGTGGCATTGTGCCGTACTTGTGCGGTGCTTGACAATGGTGCATTATTTGTAGTCGCACTTTCCGGTGGATTGCTATGAAAGACGGAGACATTTTGAAATGGCTACCCATTTCTAAATATTCCGAGCAGTATTAGTGCCATTCTTCGAATGGGAAACCAATGTGCCCTATCCTGCAGTTATTGTCTGTAAATCCCACAGCAAAATCACTAGTGAAACAAAGGCCCTATCCTTGCCAGCCGCATCTGAACGTAGCAGACTAGGTTTTAAAAACCCCAAGACACCAATTGCTACAGTCACTCATACATCCACACACAGCACCATACTGCACCCAAAGGATGAACTAGACCTCAGAACATTAGATCAAAGTGCAGAGCTTATGCACATGACATTTTAAAATTTGGAGACACCGTTAAAATAATCCAAAGGATCAATATTTCAAATTCTGTAATGGTCAAAGTAGAAACAATTACAGAAATGCACCATGTAGCTTGCAGTAAGTAAATCTTTTTATATAGCAGGCTATGGTAAGGTTTTAATTGTGTTATATCAGGAGAGAGAGAGAGAGAGAGAGAGAGAGAGAGAGAGAGAAATTCTCCACAGAAACCGATCATTTCTGTATTCTGTATGCAAGACAGAGCATGAAATGACCAGATATCAGTCTGATTAGTGAATCACACATGCATATTTATTGCTTATTAGTACACAAGTTTAAAGAACTGCCCAGCCATGAAAAAAGCCTCACAGGCTAATAATCCACTTAACATAATTTCTTGAGTATAGTTTGAAATAGTGTCCAGATAAAAGGCTAAATGGACAGGCACACATTACACCGAATGAATAAGAAATAAGGAATAAGGACAAAAACTCATAAAACTTAAAATTTACTACATGTGGAAAAGAAATAACTTTGCATCTTAGGAAAACATTAACAAATGTTAAACATTATTCCTTTTATGTGGCATTTGGTTTGCTGCAAGTGTTAAGGTTTTGTTTTTTCTAAAGCTAAGAAATAATGCTGTCCTGGTATTAAGTGCCATAGGATTTTAAGGGGGAGACTTGTTGTTTCTTCTGCATGCTAGAAATGGGGGGGTTCAGGAATTACTGGAAGGGGTACACATTTTGTGAGGAATGAGGAAAGAGGTGAGGTATTTTACAGGACCTGCATGTCTTTTTATTTGGTGCTTGTCATGGTATGTGGACCGCAGCAGTCCAAAGAGGGCTCCACAATCAAATTTTGTAAGGTAGACAAGTGTTTGCAGTGCTAGGTGGTTTGGGGGTAGATCTTGGGTGGTATTTGCGGGCTTTCCTGCTGATTCTGTTGATCTCTCAAGTTAATAGCACCAACATTTTAAAGGTGTGCCTGAGTTTGGTTTGTCCCTGATTCTTTTATGATCTCAGACCATCACACTGATTTGTTCAGATGTTTGAGTTAAAAATATTTATATAGTTATTTGTGTTAAAAAATGCATCAACAGTAGGTCCTGTTGGATGTATACATGTATATTAGGTTGTATTTTTGTAACGGATCAAACTTGTATGTTTGTTTATTTATTTTACAGTTTGTTTACTGCGATAGTCCTTTGGGCCAAGAAGTTTTCAATGGAATCCCAGGAAGAAAAGCTCCATGACAATAATATAACATAGAGACAATGCATTCACAGACCGGACAGCTAATTACTCCATTGCTTCCTTTACACAGCAGGTTTTGTTTGTTTCACCAAATGCTCTGGTTACTTGGGTTTTCCTGTATTTCCCATCGGCAGTCCTGTTAGTTCACAAAAAAGGCCTTGATAGTGGTTAATGCCACATAGGTATTGGTTAGTGACCTAAGGAAGCGGACCCAAAAGGTGATGGAGACAGTTACAGTGGAGCCCTGGTCGCTAGAGTGGTGAGCAATGGGGTTACAGATGAGGAGTGTAGAGTGTGCAGCACTCAGTAGCCTAAAGGAAGTGGATTGATTAAGATGTGTTGGTTATGTGTGTGCTAAGAATTTACAGTTTCTTTCTTTTGGAGTTGGGGAAGTGCAGAGTGGGCATCAGTTGGTGACCAGAAGCAAGTGGGCAAAAGGAGATGGAGGCTTGCAGTTGATGACTCAGTGGGACAGATGGGTGATTGCAGAGTGAGAAACAGTCAATGGCCTGCAGGCAGTTGCTTTGAAAGGTAAGGGATTCTGTTGGGATGGATGTTTTTGGGTGCTGGAGTGTGCACAATGAGGTTGCAAGGATCCTTGGAGCGTGTGGCTGAGGGATTGGGATTTCTTTAAGTGTAGCATGTCCAACAGCTCTGGTGGTCTGGAATCGCAAAGTTACCCAGGTTGTGGATAGGGATAGGTCCCTTCAGGTCTGGGGTTTGCTTTTAATATACTCCACTGGTAGTTAAATTTATCCTGGATATTAGATAGGGTCATAGGAAGCATTGTTTCAGTTATGGCTGCTTTGTCATAGATGGTAGCGTCAGTGGTACATTCCTTCCCGGGTTGGCAGGATAGGTTGTTCTTGAAGATGTCTGGAATGTGTTAGGTATTTTGGATGTTTTACATGTCTTTTTCTTTCTTTCAGATGGGGTCTTGGAACGTTGTGGCTGTAATTTGGAATAGGTGGTTATAAGGTGGAACCTTCTTGTTCCTATTAGATGGTTTAATTTTTCCTTTTCTTTGTAGATGGTGGTGTGCCAAGTTCCAGGGGTGAGATACGGTGAATTTGCAGATGATCATGCTTTGGTGTCGATTAAGCGGTGGGGTCATTGGATGGGGTCTTTGGAATGCTGCTGCTGCTATAATTTGGAATAGGTGGGTATCAGGTAGAGCCTTCTCTTTACCTAATAAAGGATTTAATTTTTTTTTAATTTTTTTTTTTTAGACGGTGGTGTGCTGAGTACCAGCTGTAGTGATACACAGGAAATTTGCAGATGATGGAAGCAGTGGCGAGCGAGGAGGTTACATATGGGGAGCGCAATGTGTCAACAGTTACTGACTAAAATGGGGATTTTGAAATGCTGCTGCGGTAATTTGGAATAGGTGGGTATAAGGTGCAGCCTTTTTCTTTACATTTTAGAGGATTTACTTTTCCTTTTCTTTGTAGATGGTGGTATGATGGAAGCAGGATGAGCGAAGAGTGGTAAATGGAGTGGTGCACAATGTGGTCAATGGTAATTCCCCTTGTTGGGTCATTAAGGCAAGATAGGGTGCTGTGATCAAGTAGCGTGGGAGCTGATCACAGCACCCATGCTACTTGATCAAGTAGCATGGGAGCTGATTATTGCGTATGTATGTGGGGCAAGTTAGGTAAAGGTAGGTAGGGGGCTAGGGTGAAACTGGTGGGGACAGATTATGGGGTGTGGGGAATGGGATCCCACAGGAGGAGTAGAGTCACAACATTCTTAGGAGCACAGGAATTTATTAGGCTAAAGCCCCATGGCTATTGCAAGCCAGTTGACTTCAACACCCTGCTTTCAGGTGGTAGGATTCTTGGGGGTTTTAGTTACTCATCCAGTTGTTTAAACCATAGCTGGGGGAGAAGGTCCAAAGTCGAGCTGATCTTTGACAGGAGGCCTGAGGGGCTCCTAATGTGTGGTTGGGGTGATAAATTTGTCCTTTGATTAGGTAGGGTGATTGCCATTTGGTAATGAGTACACTGAAGGTGTTTATAGTTGGACACGTAGATTACTTCATTGTTGGGCTTAGGTGAGTTTTCAGGAACTATGTCAAGGGGTGCTGGTTCTGGATCTTAGTGTTAGGGCATTAAGGTTTTGGAGTTAGTCTGTTCCCTGCAGTAATCAGGTTACTGTACATCCAGAGCTGTGTAGTTTGGTGGGCTAGTGTGAGATGCTATAGTTGACAGGGTCCTGGGTTCGAGACTTAAGGGTTTTCTTTGACCAGGCTGCAGAATTGTGTTCAAGGGGTTATACTTTCTGTGGCACTTGTTATAGCTATAGGTTGTCATTCCAGAAAGGTCAAGCCATGGTTAGTGGCTTGAGGGAAGCGGACTAAAGGGAATGTATTCTCTTGGAGTGGAGGTTCCGGTGGTACAGTGGGGTTATGGGTAATTCTACTTTATTTAGTTTCATTAAGGTGCATTTCAGTGCTAGTAGGTCAAGGTGTGGGGTTGATGACGGGGTTCTAAGCTACTTTACAGATGATGGGTACACCGAATGATGTTTGGCCTAACTCTTCCCTTTTATGGGAGGTCATTGGTTGGACAATTTTGCGTAGAAGGGAGGGGTAAGAGCCTGGTCAGTCTGGCTGGCAGAGAAGAGGGACAGGCTTGCCCTCTTCTGTTCCCCCTCTGGTGTGTGGAGGTTTATTCCAAGGATTTGTGGAAAGGAAATGAGCAGCTGGGTGAAGTTTGCTGAATAGGTAAGCAAACGGAGGTAAGGATGCTGCTTACTTGGTTGATAATTTGATAATTGATGAATGGTTTATGAAGTGAGATGGGATGCTGCTTCATAAGTAAAGTAAATGAGCAAAGGTATGGATGCTGCTTACTGGGCAGGATGAACAGGTACGCTGTCCTGATTAACATACAAGGAAGTTTATAAGTAAAGTAAGCGAGCAAAGGTATGGACGCTGCTTACTGGGCAGGATGAGCCGGTACAGTGTCTTGATTAACATTACAAGGAGGTTTATAAGTAAAGTAAGTGAGCAAAGGTATGGATGCTGATTACTGGGCAGGATGAGCAGGTACGCTGTCCTGATTAACATTACAAGGATGTTTCTGCTCTGTTTAGAATCAACTATACTATGTCCAGTTGTAAATAAAATTGGTATGGAAGTTTAATAAAGGTCATCGAATGTCATTCGGTGTGATGTGTTTATTGAAGGGGATCAAGACAAATGAGGTTTGGTAACAAACTAAGTTGTCCTGGGACATCTTCAGAAGGGTTTAGGCTGATATATTAATGGGAGTTAAGTGGGTGGGGGAGGTGAAAGAATTAAATAGAGGGAGGGTGATTGGGAGGAAATGAGATAAGGGTGGGGAGGGGCTTAAGGGATTTAGACAAGTGTAGCTGGGCAAGTAATCACATTTTGGCGTGAACTTGCTACCCTCCCTCCATCCCTCTTTTTTGTTGGCAGTTTGGTGCAGATTTTGGTTATGTTAGTTGGGGTAGGCGGAGAAGAGGGACAGGCTTGCTATCTTCTGTTCCCCCTCTGGTGTGTGGAGGTTTATTCCAAGGATTTGTGGAAAGGAAATGAGCAGCTGGATGATGTTTGCAGAATAGGTAAGCAAACAGAGGTAAGGATGCTGCTTACTTGGTTGATAATTTGGAATTGATTAATGGTTTATGGAGTGAGATGGGACGCTGTTTCATAAGTAAAGTAAGCGAGCAAAGGTATGGATGCTGCTTACTGGGCAGGATGAGCAGGTACACTGTCCTGATTAAAATTACAAGGAGGTTTCTAAGTAAAGTAAGTGAGCAAAAGTATGGATGCTGCTTACTGGGCAGGATGAGCAGGTACACTGTCCTGATTAACATTACAAGGAGGTTTATAAGTAAAGTAAGTGAGCAAAGGTATGGATGCTGTTTACCGGGCAGGATGTGCAGGTACGCTGTCCAGATTAACATTACAAGGATGTTTATGCTGTGTTTAGAATCAACTATAATATGTCCAGTTGTAAATAAAATTGGTAATCGAAGTATGGAAGTTTAATAAAGGTTGTCAAATGTCATTCGGTATGATGTATTTATTGAAGGGGACCGGGACAAATAAGTGGGTTCATGGAGAGATAAGTTGAAGTAGGTGAGAAAAAGATTTGTCTGGAGGTGAAAGATGAGTGGAAAGAATTAAGGTACATAAGAGAGCATGCAAGCAATATAAATGAAAGATGCAGGAGAAAGTAGAGTTAATCAGGTGGTAGAGAGTGGAAAAAGTAGGAAATGGGAAGAATATAAACCTAGGTATGTAAGAAGGGATACTTAGAAATGATTAAAGTTGAAAGTGGGAGGGGACAGATGAGGAGTAGGTGCAGGCTGTTTGAAAAATAATAATTATTTGCAGAAAATAGAAATGAGTAGGAGAAGAGAGCATTTTTTCATGAATAGTAAGGTACCTATTTGCACTAGTTAGTTCTAGTTTTAAGTAATGCTTAGTTAGAGGTGGATCATAACCATAGCCATGTTTCAGATAGATATTGTTTTTAGCTGTTTTTTTAAAGGCTATGGCAGTTTTCATTTGTCTGAATTCTAAGGGAGTAGAGTTCCAGATTGTGAGAAATGAAAATAATACAGTGAATTTTCTGCTGAGTTTTTTTTTTTTTTGATTTGGTCACAGTTAGCAGTAACTGTTAAGAACACAAAGTTCTAAGAGGATTCTATAGCAGTAGAGTGGTACTTAGGCTTGGCCATTTATCAAGATGATATATGATTGTATACTGTTGTAAGCTGAGAATGAATTAGCAAATGTCTCAGCTCTAGCCATAGTAACTGTATGTATGTATCTACATATGTATGTATGTATTTATCTATATGCATGCATTAACTGGAGTAAGCTGACTGAGCTATCTGGAGGAAGAACGCTCCGTATCATAATTATGAAACATAAGTACATAACGAAAGTTAAAGGTTTAAAAATAACAATCTGTATGCAAGTATAAAACATTATTGAAAATAGAAGTCTTTTTTTTTAATGTTTGAATGATCAATGCTGCAGTAGCCTGGTTATATCCTGCCAAGGGTATAATAGCTGGCCAGCTGCCCAAACTGTTAGCTGGTGCCAAGCCCCTCAGAGCTTTCATGTCAATATATATATATATATATATATATATATATATAGAGAGAGAGAGAGAGAGAGACAAAAACAAAATTGCTGGCAAGCACAATGCTAGGAAAACAAAATAAGGGTTTTCATCCGGGCGACAAATACAAACAAAAATAATGGGGATGGATGGGGGATTGGTTTCTGCAGCAGTTATCATCTGAACACCTATTGTTATAGTAAGTTTACTTACAAAACTGTAGTATGTTCGTCATTAGGATAACTGCAATAGTAG
Source organism: Protopterus annectens (assembly GCF_019279795.1). Lineage (NCBI taxonomy): Eukaryota > Metazoa > Chordata > Ceratodontiformes > Protopteridae > Protopterus > Protopterus annectens. Next base: position 531,325,962 of record NC_056739.1, on the reverse strand, counting down.
TCTTAGCAATACAGGTAAATTACCATAGTTTAAACTGACTTGGAGGAGGAAAGATGAGTGTTTAGGAGCTCTTAAACAGGATCTGCAGAAGAAAACTAATTTTTATCACTTTGTAAAAGTAGGCGTAGAGGACCAAGTTGCTACTTCTAGAATACTTCTAGACTACAACCTTTTCTACAACAGTTGCAGATGAAGCCAAGGCCTTGGCAGAAGTAAACGTGGTCCTTCATGGAATTGTTTTGTAATGGTGGATACAACAAAAGGTAATTGCATGAGACAACCACTTGGAAACACTCTGTTGAAACATGTCCTTTTTTTATTACCTTCACAAGAATTACCATAACTATGAATCTGTGTTGTCCATTTTCATTTTTCCTCAACAGATGGGTATTGGATAGGGCATCAGATCTGACTTAGCTGCTTTTCATCCAGACTCTGCATCAGACTCTCCAGCCTCTCCCTTACCTATAATGCCCGTGCTACTACTTTACCTCAGATTGAGTTTGCTGTCACTATAATCTACCCAAGCAGAAGGTGTATAACAAGAGAAAGAATAGCATAGGTGCTCAAATAAGAACAATGGTTCCAAAACACAAAACTTGATCAAGTCACTCCCAAAGAGAAGGGGAGGGGGGTGGAGGGAGGGGAGTTAAGGAAGAATGAAAATGGACAACACAGATTCATAGTTATGGTAAGTACATATTTTATATCTGATGTTGTCATTTTCATTCATTCCTCAATGGATGGGACAGAGTCCCCAGCTATGATAACCCTAGGTATCCCTCAAGGAAGGATATTCCTGAGTACCATAGAGCCAAAGGCAGTCCTTTTTCTGGAGATGATATCCAACTTTTAATGAGAGATATAAGTACCAGCATTGGACCAAATGGCTGCAGCACAGATATCATCATTGGAAGCTCTATCCCAGAAGGCAGCAGATGTGGCCATAGATCTAGCAGAGTGAGCTTTTGGCCATCTTGTCAAAGGTAAAAATTTCAAGGAATAAGCATATGAAATACAATCTGAAATCCTCTGCAATCCATTTAGCTAGGGTGACTTTAGAATCAGACTTTCCCAATTTGTTACAGGTAAAGAAAACAAAGAGTTGGTCAGTTTTTTGGAAATCCTTTGTTCTATAGAGATAAAAACGAAGCTGCCTGTGTACATCCAACAGGTAAAGCATGTATTCTTCTTAACTGGAAAGTTTTGGAAAGTAGACAGGCAATTTTATTTCAGAAGCAGTCTTTGGTAGGAAAGATGGATTAGTAAGTAAAGTGACTCATCCAAATATGACTGTTTAAAAGAAAGTGCGTGGAGTTCAGAAACTTGTCTGGCAGAAGTGATAGCCATGAGGAAGATTGATTTCCAAGAAAGAAATTTGAGGTCAGATGTAGCTGAAGGCTCAAAGGTAGGCTGAACCAAGCTTTGTAGCACAGCTGTGAGATCCTAAGGTGGAGCAGGGTCTTTAATCAGAGGTCTAAGTAGAAAAGTGCCCTTAACCAATGCTTTACATAGTCTGGTTGAAGTTAGAGGAGAAGCATACTCTCCAGTGTAAATATTAGAAATGAGTGCTATCTGAACATTGATTTTGGAAAAACTATCACCCCCTTGAAAAACAGAAGCCAGGAAATTCAAAATAGCAGAAATGGGAGCAGTAAAGGGATCTAATTGTCTCTGTTGTGCCCAGATGGAGAATCTTTTCCATGTACTCTTGAAAAGTTTCCTGGATCCAGGTTTCTGGAAAGATATTAATATTCGGTGAACTGGAGAAGAAAGCCTGGACTGTCTAGCCATCTCCAGAATTGGAGAAACCATGCAGTCAATTTGAGGTTTAGAATCTCTGGGTGAACCAACCATGAGGGATAAGATACTAGATGTAGACTAGGGTTTGGTGCTCAAGGAAGACATAGAAGGTGAGACCACAGGGAGGGAAACCAAACTTGATGAGGGAAGAAAGGGGCAATGATGATAACCTTGCTGTTCAACCGTCATGCTTTCTGAAGAAATTTCAGGATTAGAGGTAGGGGAAAGTAAGCATACAGAAGACCGGAGGGCCAAATGTGGACTAGAGCATCTTACGGTGACTCCACCTGAGAGGGGATTAGGATAAAAGGTGGATACCCTGGAGGCAGTATCCACAGCCATATCAAATGAGTCTCCAATTACTACCTCGACTGTTACTATAGCAAATTTAAAGCCGCATTCCACACATATTAACATAGTGCCCAGTACTTCCACAGGCACTATACCAAAGGTAGGGGCTAACCATACCCCTTTTCACTATCAATTTCCTGTCCCAGTAAGAGACAGGTTTCAGAGAACTGGTCGAACTCAGAGTCAAGAAAGAAAAAGGAAGAAATTTTAATAGTGATTCCAGAAGAACAGTCCTTGGTGATTAACTTGTCTAATGAACACATGGCTAAAGCAAGTATTAGTATTTTGTCTAAAGGACTGACATTTATTCCCTCATTAACATCTGACCTAAATGAGTTCTATGTTGATATAAAAATGTTTGGTAGGAATTTAACTCTAAAATTGATTTTTGGGAATAGCTCTTCTACTAACGAATGGACATACAGAAAACCAAGTCCATTTGTTCCAGTTAATCATTCCACCGTGGAAACATTTGTCCACCTATGTGAAAATGAAGTAGGGAAACTTAGGGATAACCAGATGAACAAAAGGCGCTTTATGAATATGACATCAGATGAGAGTAAAGCACTATCCAAGTTACAACAAAGGCAGGACTTAGTGTTTAAACCGGCTGATAAGGGTGGAGCCATTGTGGTAATGGGAGCTGAATGGTACAGAAAAAAGATGCTGTCCTTGTTACAGGATGCTATATCCCAAAATGTACGGGATAGAAAAATAAAACAAGTAAATGATGATATCTATGCATTACTCATGGAGCGTAGGATTAACCAAGAACTGTACAATTTTTTTAGTGTGGACCATCCCATTATTCCAACTATAAGTGGCTTGCCAAAGATCCATAAACACCCGGAGGACCCACCATTAAGACCAATTGTGGTGGGACGAGGTTGGGTGACTGAAACCCTCTCCATGTATGCTGAGAATGAGTTAAAGCAGCAACTATCAAGAATACATTCCATAATCGGAGATGGTGGTACTTTTTTAAGACACCTATCAGATAAAATGAATGCAATCCAACAGGGAATTAAGGTGCTCTTGGTAACATTGGATATTAACAATCTTTTCATGGTAATACCTCATGATTATAGGGTCGAAGCAGTAAGATCTTTAGCACATGAATTGAAGATTAATGCTAACATTATTTGTCACTTATTAGATATCATTCTTCACAACAACATTTTTCTTTATGGTGATAAGTGCTACTTACAAACATGGGGGGTGGCAATGGGCACACCATGTGCCAACACCTACTTGAACTTGGTACTTGCATATTGGGAACGGCAAAATATAATATACTTGAAGAGTCCATGGAGAAGTCATTTATTATATTATGAGCGCTTTGTGGATGATATTTTTATTGTGTGGATGGGGCAGGTCATAGATCTGCAAGCATTCATAGACTATTTGCACTCTACCACAGAGTTCCTTAAATTTTCAGTTAAATACTCAGATAAAGAGATTGAATTTTTGGATGTTAAAATTAGCTATGATGTCACGCAAGGTCTCCGAACAGGAGTACATCGCAAGGAAATTCGGCGTAACCATTATTTATATCGACATAGCATGCACCCAAGTCATATCTACAAGAATATAATGGAAAATCAAAGGATGCGCCTATCTAGGTTATGCACTGAGGAAGATGTATTTAAGGAAGAATGTGAATTGCCCAAATGACATCTTAGAAAGAGAGGCTGTAAAGAATCAGATCTGAATAAACCAATAGATCATAACACCTTCAGAAAGACTAAAGGTTGTCTCTACTATTTAACAGCATCTGATGATGAACACAAAGCTAAACCCCAGGAAAACCAGCAAGGGCAGAAAATTAATTGTCTGCTCACCTACAGCTCAGATAATCAGCAAATTTGTGAAATTATTAACAAATATTGGCCAATACTCCTGCAAGATGAGACGCTTAAAGCATTAGTGGGAGAAAAAACAAGATTTGTTTATAAAAGTAAAAAGAACTTGAAACAGTTACTTTGCCATAAAGATGGTCATCATAAAAGATTCCCTGAACCCACAGGAATGAGAAAATGTGGGAGATGCAAAGTATGCCCACATATTAATCCTGTTCCAGGATTTAGGCATCCAGTAAATGGCAAAGAATATAATTTCAAGGTATCTGCCACATGTAACACCAAACATCTAGTATACTTAGCGACCTGTAAACAGTGTACAGCATTTTATATATGGAAAATGGACTAACGCTTCAAGGACCGTATTTTAAGGCACCTTAGAGATATTTTAAATGAAGAAGTTCAAAATAGTGTGGCCAACCATGTGAAATGTTTTCTTACACATTCTTTCTACTTCCAAGCTGTGGATATAATTATACCAAGTCCCAGAGGAGGAGAAACCCGAGAAATAAAATGGATCACTAACCTTAGAGCAAACAAGTATCTAGGGTTAAATGCTGTAGTTCCCCTTAAACCTGTGTTAAAAAAATAGGCGTATATCCATTAGTTGATTATCTGAGGAAGGCTTGCTCTTTAAGTGTTTAATGAATTGAAGCTACTGAAGGTGTGTCCAAAATAAATGTTCCTGATAGGTACATGGATGATTAAAACATTCAGCACAAACCTAAAAGATTTACTGAACTGAAGAAGGCCTGAATAGGTTGAAAGCGCTTTTCTTCTTTTTTACCTTTTGGTTTTAAATGAAGTTTTATGTTTTGTTTAAATAAAGCCTAACGTTTTAAATTTTCAACATTAAAGTTTCAATGCTATCTCCTAGCTCCGTGGTGGTCAACTCAGGAATATTTTCTGTTTTTTTTTCTCACTTGTTTGCACCTAGGAAGACCTTTAGCAGCTAAGGAAGTTTTTTTCTGCCCTTGATGTGCATAAGGGTCATTTGCATATATCCCATGTGCCTCTGATTCAGGAGGTTTGGGAGGTCACTCAGTGGAAGTTCTAGCCTTGCTTGAGTTTTTATTGAGTTATCCTGTACACTCTGGGAAAGTGTATCTTTAAAAGTGGGTCCAATCAATGAAGATCCATCAAAGGAAGCACTGATAAAAGAAGACTTGAAGGGTTCTGTGAAATAACATAAACACATCCAGGCTCTGTCTCCTGATGGGTATGTCTAAACCCACAGCCTGTAAGGAGCCTTTGGCTGCATGATAGATTAACCTCATGGACACACTGGAGATGGACTGTAAGGTGGCCAGTTTGCAAAGAAAAAACATTTTGTTCTTCTATTAATATAGACCCAGGGGTAGAATGACAGAGTCCCTTAATTAAGTCCCTCTGTAATCTAATAAAGTGTGCCAAATAATTAAGCGAAGGTCACTGATGCATAAATGTGCTTTCCAAACTTGTCCAAAGCCCTAGACTCTCTGTTAGAGGGATGGACAGAGGAGCTCTGTTCAGCTAGCTCCTTTTTGGTGGCTGCTGCAACAGGCATCTACTGAAATTTCCTTACTCCAAAAGTGTCTGTCCTTGGGTGGAGCTAGGACCTTGTCCAGGGGACAGAGAGCGTCCCCTTCAGAGTATTGAAATTGCAGAACATCGAACCTCTGATCATCAAGGACCAGAGGATCAAAGTTCTGCAATATCAACTCCCCCCCCAAAAAAAAAACTAAAACATGAAAAAGTACAGTTGTGTGCACTTATCATAAATGTAGATGTTCGAGTGTATTCACTGTTGCAGTCATTATATTTGGGTAATCTGCTGGCAGGCTGCCCTCAGTCAGCCTGAATTCCAAAGTCTTGAGTCCTGTGTCGGTTGCTGTCTTCTCTTCCATGATGTCAGGTCGTCAGGGGTATAAAACATGCAGCCAACGCCATTTTCTTTAGTTTTTCTTGCCCCCAATGTATGTCAGGCGCCCAAAAAGGTAGCAAAATTATATATATATATATATATATATATATATATATATATATATATATATATATATACATATATATATGTATGCATCAATATAAACTTTACCTTCATCTACAAGCAAATACACCACATAGGTTGTAGGAGATAGAGAAGGAAAGATAAATTTCAGAATGACAGGGGGATGGCAGGAGGGTAACCTGGACTGCAACAGTGAATACAGTCAAAAATCTATATTTATGTTAAGTGTACACAACTGTACTATGTTCTTCATGTTTCACTGTTGCAGTCATTACATTTAGGTAGAATCCCAAAGCTATGGTTGGGAGGCTGGAGCTAAACAGCATTAGGTGTGGCTATAAGGCCCTGCAGCACTGCAGTGGCAAAGCCTGCCCTGGACTTAGAGTAGAGAGGCAAATAGTAATGCTTTGTAAAGGTGTGAACTGAACTCCAAGTAGCAGCCTCTAGAATGTCTTTGGTTGGTACTCCTCTGAGAAAGGCTGTTGAAGTAGCAGCAGCTCTGGTGGAATGAGACCTAATGCCCTTGGGCACAGGTTTACCATGGTGTAAGTAGCAGAAATGGATGCAGCAGCTTATCCACTTTGAAATTGTCTGCTTTGAAATAGCCTTTCCTTTTGATTCTGCAGCATATGACACTAGTAATTGCTTAGTTTTTCTTAGAGCTTTTGTCCTGCTCAAGTAGAATCTTAGCTGTCTGTGTACGTCCAAGGAATGCAGAATTCTCTCCCCCTTGTTCTGCAGATTTGGATAAAAAGTTGGCAGATGAATTGTTTGGTTAAGAGCCACACTGGAAACCACCTTAGGCATAAAAGTAGGATTTGTCCTCAGAGACACACTGTCTGGGTAGAATATGATAAAAGGCTCTACAGCCATCAGGGCCTGTAGCTCTGAAACTCTTCTTGCTGAAGTAATTGCTAGTAGCAGAGCTGTTTTCCATGATAAGAACTTTAAATCAGCAGTAGCAGCTGGTTCAAATGGAGGCAGGGTGAGCTTTTCCAACACACAATTGAGGACCCATGCAGGTAATGGTGATCTTCTAGGAGGCCTTACATTTTTGGCTCCTCTAAGATATTGCTTTAGTAAAGGATGAGAAAAGATTGGTGGCTCTGTATTGTAATGAGCTGAAATGGCAGAGGCATGGATTTTGATTGATGAGAAAGATAGGCCTTTGTCAAGCATCTCAGTTAAGTATTGTAATAACTGAGTAATATTTGGTTCTGCTGTATCAGTTCCTTCTGCTTGATTCCAAGCACAGAATCTCTTCCATTTGTCAGCATAAGATTTTTTAGTACTAGGCCTTCTGGCTTCCAAAATGACATCTATCACAGCTTTACTGAGAAGTGTTGTTTGTATGACTACATGATTAGCCATGCTGCCAGGTTCAGAGTCTGTAGTTGATTGTGCAGGATCTGAATGTTTTGCTGGAACAGCAGTTGTGGTCTTTGAGGCAAGGTCTAAGCTGGGTATTGAGCCAAGTTCCTTAGGATTGGGTACCAGTATTGGCGGGGCCAGTCCGGGGCAATTAATATCATCTTTGGCTTCTCTTGTCTGACTTTTAGGAGGACCTTGGGTAGAAGAGGCAGAGGAGGAAAGGCGTAAACTGATAGGTTTTTCCAACTGAAGGATAGGGCATCCACTTTCCATGCTTGTCTGTGATAAGTCCCTGTGCAGAATCTTTTCAATTGATAATGTTCAGGAGATACAAATAGATCTATGTCTGGGCTCCCCCATTTCTCTGTTATCATGCTGAAGACTTGTGGATTTAGTTTCCACTTGTGAGGATCCATAAGGTTTCTGCTTAAATCGTCTGCCAGAGTATTTTGTTTTCCTGGCAGGAATTGAGCTTGAAGATGTATTTGGTAGGTCAAGGCTGTGTCCCACAGTGCCATGGCTAATCTGTAAAGGGGGTATGAGTGTGTTCCCCCTTGCTTGTTTATATACCACATGACTGTGGTGTTGTCTGTCTTTATCAGTAGTTGTCCTGGTTGAAGAAAGTCCTTGAAGGCTGTTAGGGCATTTTGAACAGCTAGCATCTCTTTCTGGTTGATATGCAGATGCATTTAATTTGGTGTCCATAAGCCCTGAATGCATCTTCCTGCCATGTGGGCCCCCCAGGCATAATCTGATGTGTTTGTTGTTAAGGTTTGGCTGGCAGGGGGTAGAGTGAAGGGCAGTCCCATGTTTTGGTGACATGCCTTTTCCCACCATAGAAACTCCTGTTGCAGGCAGGGAATGAGAGGAATCATTGTTTCTAGACTGTGTGAATGTTGACTCCATAAACTTTTTAGGTACCATTGAAGTTTCCTCATTTGCAGCTTTGCATATGGAATTAGTAGGATGCAGGATGCCATGAAGCCCAGAGCCTGCAGAATTTGCCTTGCAGAAGACTGGGTTTTTGTTGCCATCAGTTTGAAGTAAGCAGTCAGTTGCCTTTGCTTGTCTGGTGTGAGGTAAGCCATCTGGGCAGTTGTATGCAAGCTTGCACCCAGGAATGTTATCTTTTGAGAGTGTACCAGTTATGATTTCTTTTCGTTTATTGTGTACCCTAGGCATGTTAGAAGCCTTTTCACAAATGCCAGGTGTCAAAGAACAGTGTCCTTGTTTTCTGCTTGAATGAGACAGTCGTCCAAGTAAGGATATATTTCTATACTTCTTTGTCTGCAAAATGCAATTACTGGTGCCAGGCACTTTGTAAAGTCCCTGGGCACAGTAGATAAGCTAAAGGGCAGTGCAGAGAATTGGTAATGCATTAAGCCAGCCTTAAATCTGAGGTATCTTCTGCATGACTGTCTTATTGGGACATGCAGGTATGCCTCTTTTAGGTCTAAAGTCACCAGCCGAGCATTCTTGCCCAGCATGGGCAGAAGCTGCTGCAAAGTCAGCATTTTGAATTTTAGAATATCCAGGTATGTGTTCAAAATCGATAAATCCAGTATTGGCCACCAGGCCTTGTCCTTTCTGGGTACCAAGAACAGTCGAGCAAAACCCTTGTCCTTTTTCCTGTTCTGGTACTGTCTTTATGGCCCCCGTAGCCATGAGGGATGTAACCTGTTTCTGTGCCTCTGCTCATTGATTTTTTGGCAGATCTGGCCAACCATTTGCCATTGGCAGAGTGTGGAAATGGAATTTGTATCCCTGTGATATGATGTTTAGTACCCACTTGTCCTGGGTTATTAACTGCCAATTTTGAGCAAAAAGTGCTAATTTTCCCCCTATGGGTGCTGCCAAAAGATAAGTGCTCGGTGTAGGCAGAGGGAAGTCATTGGGATTGCTTTCTGTAGGTTTGCGCTTTATCTCCTCCAGATTTGGAGGTGGAAGTGCCCCATTGCTTTGACCTGTATGAATCTTGCGCCTAGTATCTGGAAACCTTAGAGTGCCTGGATTTGCCCCTTTGAGCTCTGTCTGAAACAGGAAAGGACCAATTTTTTTGTGGGCCAGTGTCTACTGAATCTTGGTGGCTGCACTTGTAAGAAGTCTTTAACAGTTTGCATAGACTTAGCTTTGTCTTCCATTTTCTTTAAAACCTCTTCTGCCTTAATACCAAACAGAGGATCATGCTGTAAAGGTGCATCTAGCAATTTAGCTTTAACATGATCAGGCAAATTTTGTTCCTTTAACCAGGCATGCCTCCTAATCACAGATCCAGTAACTGCGGCCCTGCAGGAGGCCACTAAGGTATCAAAACCACATTGCAAAGTATGCTTTCCAACTTGTTCAGCTGCATGCAATAATTCCTGCAATTCTTTATTTTCTGCACATTCCGAAATCAACATCATTTTCTGTTTCAGCAATCCCATAACATGTTGTTGGTACTTAAGCAAATTAAATTGACAGTTTAAGGCCCTGATTGCCAAGGTTGCAGATGTATACACCTTTTTTCCCCATCTGTCTAATGCCCTTGAATCTCTGTCAGAGGGGGTAGGATTTTTTGCTGTTGAGGCCTTAACTCCCTTTGGACCCTGTGAAATACTTTCAGGATCAGCAGCAGGGTTTCTAAATAAAAATTTATTTGAGTCAAGGACCCTGTAATATCTGTCAGGCTTACTGGGAGCCGGAGGTAAGGAGTCAGGGGTCAAGCTTGACTCCAAAAACACATCATGCACAATGTCTAAAACAGGGGGAATGGGTAAAGGCTTGTGCTGAGGGAGAAGAAGGAAATCCCTGAGCCTCTTTTTTGATTCTGAGAAGTCTTGACTGTCCCAGTGAAAATGCTCCTTCAAAGTATGCAAGGTTTCTCCAAATGAATAATCCTCTGGAGGAGATGCAGATGGAATAGACTCCTCAGCATCAGAATCCTCATAGGGAGGTATAGATAATTCCTGATCAGAAGAGGAATCAGAAAAAATAGAAACCTGATCTGAAGATTCATAATCAGTGTCTTGCCTAGGCCTCTTATCTGGAGGGGGATGGGTACCCCTGATCAAGGTAGTAAGGTCTTCATCCATTTTGATAATTTGTTTTTTAGACATAGAGGCCTGTGCATGTGGCTCATGCATCGGTTTTATAGTTTTAGAAGTTGCTTTTGTCTTTGGTTTTTCAGCTGTCGTCAGTTTGATATACAAATGTTGAGGTCTGAATACACCCTCAGAAGCCAGTGCCTGCTCAGCAGCTCTGGACCCATCTGAGGGGGATACATCCATTGGTCCAATACCTTGAGTATCTTGTGGTATGCCAAACTCCACATGGGTGTCGGTAGAGGCCTGCGACTCGAAGGTAGCGGGTATTAGGGGCTGCAAAAGTGCCTCACTGAGTACAGGCGAACTGGCGACTGGCTTAGGACAAGCTTCGTCATCGGTTTTGGATCTCAACTGCCTTTCTCTGTCCTTTTCTTTGCATTTTTTATGTACTCCGGTAGTCGGATTGCTATCCGACGACATTTCTGGGTAGTTAAATCTGTTTCCAAAATACTTTGATGCAAAAATATACAGACGCTTAATAGTGCGTTGGTTAAAGTTAATACAAAATCGACAGCCAGGCACATTGTGATCAGGGCCTAGGCAAGGAATACAGTATAAATGGAAATCCTTATGAGGCATTTGCTTCCCACAAGTAATACAATTATTAACTTTTTCTGACATCGGTAAAAAGCAAGAAAAAAGTTTCCCCAACGGGGTACTTAGCTTTAGTGAATACTTGGGTTCTGAAACTCAACCTCGAATATTTCCGACTGGCACTTGTGAAATGCTTCTGCTTCAGGCACCGTGTGGCAAGAAAGACTGGAGAAAATGGCATCGGCTGCATGTTTTATACCCCTGACGACCTGACGTCATGGAAGAGAAGACAGCAACTGAAGCAGGACCCAAGACTTTGGAATTCAGGCCAACTGAGGGCAACCTACCAGAAGATTACCCAAATGTAATGACTGTAACAGTGAAACATGAAGAACATCTTCTTATTTCATGTTTTTGCAGGGGAGCATGCCCCCCTGCACCCCCTCCTACTAAAATATATCAACTCCGAGATCGCACTACAGTGAAGAGAATGGCACAGAATGGGAAATTTACCATTCTCTTCACTGTAGTGCAGTTTTGGAGTTGGTATATATTAATAGCAGGGCATGTAGGGGGTGCAGGGGGGCTTGCCCCCTGCAAAAACTTACAAGCAGAGATTTTATCTTTTTAAATTTAGTCTACGTTCATGTTCAATGTTATAGAACATCGATCATCTCGTACTCGATGATGTGTGGTTCAATGTTCTGCAACGTTGAGCATTTGAAGTAGACCTGACAGGGAATAAGTTCTGCAGTATCTGACTCCTTCCAAGCCTGGTGGGAGACAGGGTTTATTAAGTCATCTGCTGGGGGGATAACCCAGGACATAGATGGGCCAGACCCAAAAGCTTTGAGGAACACTGACTCATTCTGGGAATGGGATTTGGAGAACCAACAACCTTTATGGTGAAGGATCTCTAGATTGTCTCCTTAGGAGATGTCTTCAGGTGATGATCTAGGGGACCCTTCCCCTTCATCAAAATTGATGTCTTTGGTAAGTGATTTCTGATGGGAATCCAAGTGTCTCCTTTTACACAGCCTTTTCCGGGGAACCTCCTCAGTGGGATGGTCTGGAGTGGTATTGTAAGAGAGTGGAAGGTCCTGGACTGGAACTGCCTCGAAGCTCATAGGGCCGGCTTTCCCTGTGGAATAAGAAGATGAGGTTCAGAAATTGGACCTGAAGGGCTGAGGCTCTAAGGGAAAGAGATGGCTCCAAGGCTCTTGGAGTTGAAGACATCCTCCCTGATCTGATCTGATGTTGACACTTTAGCTTTGAGACTCATCCTTATCAAGAGGGGTTGTTGCAGAACAAGTCAGGGATATGGTTGGAGTTGAAGATAAAGCTATCATCAGATCCTACATCTTAACTCTTGTAGATCTTCGATCCAATGGATCTGCATCCACTGGCCAGATCGGAGAAGAAGAGATGATGGGATGGGAAACTAGTTGAAGGCTAATGGATCAGATGGGAGATGGAGTCAGTAAAACCCCCATCTGAATCTGAGCCCTGATAAATTTCTTCATCATTCCATCCATATCAGCTTTGGAGAAACTACAGGAGAAGCTGATGGATGAAGCTGTAGAAGGAGGGTGAGACAATCTCTGAGGATTTTCTTGTAAGCATGGTGAGTAGAGCCATGGAGAAATTGTCTTCAAGGAGAACCAAGGGCTCCAGGTTCAAGGTGACTTAGCAGTAGAAAGAATCAGATCTGAGGAAGTCTGATCCAAAAGTTTAATCTGTTTGGCTGGTGGCTCTATATTGGAGCAGATTTCAGAGACCAAGGGGGAGAGCATTTTCTATATTGCCTTGGTTCTGAAGAAGACCTTGATTTTTTGTTTGTTTTTTTTTTTATTTTATTTTTTTTGAGGGAATTTGAGAATCAGATGCTGAAGCAGAAGAAGAAGGATCTGAAGTGGGAAGAAGGCCAGTTTATTTCCTCTGTTAATAATGGCTCTGGTATTAAACCCCACACAAATCTTACAAGGGGAAGCCAGATGACTAGGGCCTAAACAATAAATGCACTACCTGTGGGCATCAGAACTGGGTATCCTGTGCCCACAGTTAGTGCAGTTCTTAAATCCAGTTGGCTTCTCTGACAAAGTGAAGAAAAGGAGAAGGCCAACGGTAAAAAGAAAAAGGGTTTTCTCTCTTTTTTTTGTTCGAACAGGGAAAGTAAAAGAAAAGAGTTACCAAAAATGGTAACTATAACACTACCCTAATAAAGTGGGTAAGAGAGATATAAAAATTACCCATGATAGTAACAGAGAGTTACCCCAAGAAAGGTATATAAACACTAGGTAGGTGTAAAAAAGACAGCTAACTGAAGAGAGGAATACAGTTGGCCAACAAGGAAAAGATAGAAAAGAAAAAACTATCCTTTACTCACAATTCTACCAAAAAAGCTATCCCACAACTCGAGAAAGCACAATCTGCATCCAAACCATTTGAGTGGCAAACAAAATCTGAGGTAAAGTTGTAGCAAGGGCGATTATGGGTAAGGATGGTGCTTAAGAGTCTGATCCAGACTCTGGACGAAAAGCAACCAAGTTGGATCTGAGGTCAGATCTGATACCCATCTGTTGAGGAATGAATGAAAATGGCAAAATAAGATATATATTTTTGTCAGGTTAGCACCCCAAATGTCTGTGGCTATTGAATTTATGGAGTATCCTTTCTCTCTCATCTTTAGGTTATGGAAAAGAAGACAGGGAGATGGATACCCTGTATCAATGTAAACTTGGAAACCACTTTAGGCATAAAAGAAGGATCAATTCTTAAGGAAACCCTTTCTTTGTGAAAATGAGATAAGGCTGACCCACTAAAAGAGCTTGCAACTCAGACACACTTCTTGCAGAGGTCAAAACAATGAGCAGCACTGTTTTCCATGTTAAGAACCTCAAGTCAGCCTGATGAACAGGTTCAAGAGTTAGTTTTTCTAACACAAAATGAATAATACCAAAGATATGCCACATGTTTTTTAGGAGGATTGTTATGTAACACTCCTTTCAAAAACAGTTTTGCATGATATTACATTGATATGAGAGGGATTCATGGACAAATATACTGAAATGGCTGGCAAATTATCCTTGACTGAGGACTAAGACAAGTCAGAGGAGAGTAACTCACACAAATACTGTAGGACAAGAGAATCACTAACCCTGAAGGGGTGCTGGTTTATTCCTTGGCACCAAGTAGAAAACCTTTTCCATTTACTAATATATGATTTTCTAGTAGCAGGTTTTCTTGCCTGTTTTAATACCAGCTGCATGTCCCCAGAAAAAGGGTGCCCAAAGGGAATTAAGATTATATCTTCCAGGCAGTAAGGTGTATTTGTTTGGAATTGGTATGTATCAAACATCCCTTGTCTTGCAAGAGCAGGTCCAGTCTGTGAGGAATCTTTGGTAACTGCCCCTGGTCATTTACAAAAGAAGGGAGAACCACTGTTGCCTGGACCAGAAGGGAGTCACCACAGTGATCTCTGGGGTGTCCTTCTGAATCTTCAGAATGACTCCGTATATTATTGGAAAGGGTAGAAAAACATGCAAGAACACTTCCATGTAAGGAATAGCAAAAACACTGTCTTCTTGGCCTTCTTGCATGAAGTATTGGAGCAGAATTTGGCAACTGATTGTTATGAGTGTAGCCTAAAAGATCAATTTGAGATGTTTCCCACAGATGGATCAATTCTTATTCAATTTCTATTTGTGATAGTCTGTCTTGCATAGTTTGTCTGTTACACAATTTTGTTCTGATTGTATGTAATATACCTATAGAGTGAGACTGTGCTGAAAAGCAACATCCAAGGCTAAGTCTGCACATAGACAAAAACCTGCCCCTCATTTATTTATGTACTACATCATTGTGGTGTTGTATGTAAAAGGTCCCAGAGACCACAGGTGATTGAAAGAGTTGAAACCATTTATAAGTGCAACATCTCTTTTATGTTTATGTGTTTTGATCTGTCTTTTCTGTTCCAGCAACACTGCAGTTTTATACCCATAGACACTGCTCCCCAAAGAAAGTTAGAGGTATCTGTTGTGACAAACTGTGATGGAGTTAGAAAGGACAATGGGACACATAGATTATAATAAATTAGATGTCTACACCAAAACAAAATCTCCCTTTTTACAACCCCCAAGACAGGAATCTGGAAAGTGAAGGGAAGCTGTTGCTGTGAACATACAGATCCAAGGTCTCACTGGATTTTTGTCATGTGAAGTCTTGCAAGAGAGATAATGACAATCATGGAAGTCTTGGGACCCAAAATCCTGAGAAATTCCCTGGCCGAGATAGTAGGCTGGGTAGGAAAACACCGGAATAGATTCAGGAAAACAATCTTGTTATAAGGAGTCAAACAAGACTTTTGCATGTTCTCCTAGAATTGCAGTCTATGTAAATCTGTTAAAGTGAGATATTCCTGATAATTTTAAAAAGACTCACTGGAGATAAGCAAGTTGTTCATATATCTGCAGTAGGATATCATAGCAGCTATCCCTTGTCTTATGGGAAGCAGTGGCTAGACCAAAGCATAATGCAGAGACCTGATAATGCGACACAGACACAGAAAACCTTAAGAAACTTCAAAATCTGGATCCATAGGCATGTGATGATGTGCATATTTTAAATCTAACATCAGACAATTGAAATGCAAAGTAAGGGAAAACAAGCTCTGGAAAGATAACTTTTTGAACTTGAGTTCTATCTAAAACAGGTTCAGAAAGGAAAGACCCAGAACTAGTTTCCAAGAATCTACTAAAAACGTTCTTGAACAAAACCATTCTCTTAAATGAGGAGGAGGGACAGCTTCTGTTATCCCCTGAAGCAACCGATGCTGAATGACACGACAGAAACAAGTAGTTTGGTTTTCTGGATGAGAGGGAATCCTTCCAAAAAGAGGGAAATACTTTCCCTGTTATCAGTAACCTTGATGGATTACCTTCAGTACCCATCTCTCTGAAACTCTCTGTTGCCAAATAGAGAGAGAAACAGAGGTTCAAACTTTCTGGAAGGATTAAGTTTCCCAGTGTAGGAAGGGAGAGGTGAGTTTTGTAGATAGTCATTCAAGTTACACACGTTTTCTCCCCAGAAAAGTAAGCAGATGCCATAATGTCCCTCATGTTATCAAAAGAGGTAAGCATAAACTTTAACATATGAGCCTGATAGCTTAGAATTCTAAAAACAAGCTTTCCCATCCTTGTGAGAATGATTGGTATTTACCAAATATTTAGCAGCAGCTGTGTTCACTAAAGCAATAACTGCTGCTTTGAACTGGGATGACTTTATAAGACTGAGGAACTTTATATAATATACTGCTTTCTTGGGAGCAGTAGGCTGGCTTTTAGGCAAGTTACAGGTTATAACAAAAACATCCTTCAGTTCTGAAAGAACAGGAGGAATTAGGGCAGGTTCTGGAAAATCCAGTTGTAACAAATCATAATACTTCTTCACTGTGGGATGTTATTATGTTCCCACAGAAACAGACGATTCATTCTGGAAATATTTTCAGAAAAAGAGACTTCTTCAACTTGACTGGCAGAAACTTCACTCTCCACAGAATTTGAATCAGAAACCTAAGGAGGCAAACAGAATCTATCCCTTCATAATAATTTTGTGGTGCTCGGGAACATATTTCTTTAGAGTACTCCCAGGATTTTAGGTAGCTGGGGACTCTGTCCCAGTTGTTGAAGAATGAAAGAAAATTGACAATATCAGATAAAGAAGTTATATAATCATCAGAATGTTCCATCTGTGTTGTCCATTTTCTTTCTTCCTCATCTCCCCTCCCACCAACCCCCTATGAACTAATGACTTCTGGAAGAGCGAAAACTTATGTTGAGCTCCAGATATGGATTTATATTACTTGGGTGCTAATATTTGTTTTGATACTATAAGTCAGCCAACAAGATCTGAGGTATGTTACAAGGTAGACCATTGTGGGTAAGGGAGGAGCTTGAGAGTTTTCTATTAGTCACGAGCTGTAAATAATGGCTGAGTCAGATCCAAGGGTAGATCTGAACTGTTGAGGAATGAATGAAAATCAACATCAGATCAATTGTTGAGCAGACCACCCCCACATGCTGTTAAGCTTGTGCCTGGCATTAAAAGCTGGCAATGCTGGCCAGTGAGCAACAGCAGCAGAACATGAAGTGACTTCATTTCAGTTAAATTTCTGCTTGTCTGCTAAATTACAGTCACTATTTTGGAACAGACTACTTCATTTAGACAGGGAATACATAAGGATGAAAACCACTTGTCCGTGTCTCTAACAGCTTTCAAAAGCAACACAACACTTTGTGTGTTTTTTTTTTTTTTTATTTTATTTTTCAGTGACCAGTAGCACATGGAGTAGATATATCTCCATGCACTACAAAGGATTATTAGTATGTTTTCTCCATGCAGATGCTTAGATTCATCTCTGGAGCCTCACTCTCAATCAAGATAAATTTCTTGGCATCTATGTCTCAGACACATAAATAACACATCACAAAAGGAGACCCAATCATAATCCCCTCTATTTTTTAAAAAAATGGTGTAATAGAATTTGGAATGTTAACAGCATAAATACGAAGAAGGTTCCAGTTACATTCTTTGAGCAATGAATGAAAGATGGAAACTTGGAAAGAAGTTTTAGGTTAAACTCACTTGCATGAAGTAAACTTTTGAGGTTTAATCTCATTTTACATACAGTATATGAAAGTTATGTACTTACCATATCAATAGATCCATGTAGTCTTGTCTTCACCCAGTTTAACCTGTTTGGGGGATCTGAGTGGAGGTTGCCTTCCAATTCACAGGTGCAAAAAGGAAGTTTAAAGGAGAAGAATGATGTTTGAGATTCACTCTTCTCCTGGATTTTCAACTTTTGTTTTTTGACTTGTCTATACTTTGTATTCTGAGTGCCAACATGTTAATAGGAGCCCTTTTTAACACATGGTTTGACACCCAAAATACTTTGGAAACTATCCGCGGGATTCATGAAGCTCAGCGCAAGGACGGCATTAGCCTTGTGCTGACCGTGTGGCGTAGAGATGGCGCAGCAGCACCATAGGCATATTAATGAAGACGCACTGCCGCATCGTCCATGTGCACAGGAAACGTGCGTGAGTACAGGGGGGGTGTTTAAGCACTGCACAGAGGCATGAACATGTCGGCTACAGTCGCACAACCTAAAATACAGACTAGTACAGCCTGCCTCTAATAGTAATCACTCCTGTCAGTGTCCGTGGATACTGAAATGTATGCAAAGCATACAAGAGAGTTCCACAAACCCCAAAATGAAATCACATGAGTAAACACAAAAGCACGTAGCTGAATTTTGAGCCCCCGTCCCTCGAACAATGACATTTAAAACCCTGTGTCCGTATTTCATTGTAGTGTTGATTTCTATACCAAGTGGAAATGAAACACAGTGTGTTTGCTCGCCGCTGCCCTTTGCAAAGCCTAGCCCAGTATTGGCAATGGTCACAGCATTCACTCAATAACTAGCCATTCGTGGCTCAAGTCATCCTTGTCTGAACGGCCCAAAGATGAATGGGTATTACCTGGGTCAACCTACCATGTCATGAAAGATAAGTATTTGCATGTACCTATGTGCGTAAAGTACAGCATGTGGAAGACCAAATATGCTAGAGTTGTCCTCACAACCATATTGGTACCAGAGATATGTAGAGTACGCAATGTGTACTGCTGTCTGTGCCATGGGCCAGCAACCAGAAAAGGGATGGATGGTGTGTTTGTGAAATTTGGGGGGGTGATGGGAAATGAGGGAGCAGTGGGTGAATCAAAAATGAAACCAAAGAACATACATTCACATCCCCAATACACCCTGACAGGCCATACTGCAGACCACAATCCCACAAACATATGAACATTAAAATGTGCAATACACATGTACAGAAACAGTACCAGCTCACACCCTAATAATGGTCTGGCCTGAACTGAGCCATCCAACCCCTACACACCTGGATACATAATTGAATACCCATCATTCCCTCCACAGCACACCACTCTCCCCTTGCTGAACATCCACCAAAACCACCCATACTTGGGCTGCTAGCTTGGGCCAGCCATATCTGCACATAGTGCCCCCTACCCACATCTAGTAGGCAGTCTCACCCTAGGCAGCCTCAGACTTGCAAACTAGGTATCCCATGCATGTATAACCCTCCATCATTTTCATAAAGCCAAAAGAATGGGAGTCATTGGCGTCCACAATTTTTGGACATCCCTCATGAGATAAGTGTCTGTACTAAAGATTAGACTTGGTGGCACAACATAATGACCAGCCCCGTAGACATCCGGACACAAGTTGCATTAGCAGTAGTTGTCCACAACCCTGCTCAGCCTCCAGCTGGACCTGTATAACCTATGACCCGGGATTAAACACCTGACCGTGATGCACGTCTCCCCATGTGCATTATTGGGAATATATACCTTTCACATGTTCCCTAGAAGCTTCTCCATAGCCATCGTCCATATAGTATATGTCCACAAATTGTATACCCTGTCCAGGATCCATGTCGTAATGATGCACACAACACCTGTATACAAATGGTACAAGTCCCTCCCGGATGCGGGTGTTCATATACATGGCCATGTACAACCCCAGATATGTAGTCATACATCTATAAATGTGCATATTTATATACGCATAGCTACAGCTACACATCACACATACATGCATATAAGTAGTTGTCAAGTATGTGTCCTATTTATGTATACTTGCAAATGTATACATATGTCTCTCAGAAACATATGAACATTAACATGTACTATACATATGTACACCAACCGACTGTCACATTTGTTGCCAGTAGTGTGGAATGCCTGTAGTAAAGTCAAATAACATAACTACCATCCATGCAGAATGTACCACGGATGGTGTAGTGGTCAAGCCGGTGCCTGGGACCAAACCATGCAAGGGCTGCTAATTTTATATGATGCCCAGAATAATGGCCATCGGCTATAGGGATGGCGGTAAGTGGCGGTCATTCAACTGTATGGGAAATGTAAATAAGTATGTAGGTGTATATGCATGACATACATAATATATATATATATATATATATATATATATATATATATATATATATATATATATAATGAACATGGTCACAATTAAGCAGTCATAACGAATGTGAAGGGAAACAGCACCAGAACCCCCCAAATTATTTAGTGTTGTCATATCAAGCTGGCAAGAGGTGAGCACACCTCCTGCGTCCCCACCCACAGGTAGAATGCTAACAGTGGAACTAAATTTGTCCACGTGCTAAGTCTGACTTTCAAACAGTCTCCATTCAGACGAGCCGAAAACCAAAAGACATATTGAACACCCTGACCATTATATGAACGTGTGTTACAGGACTATAAGCTTGGGACGTATGACTATACTTGGAGTCAGCCAACATACAGGATGTGTCTAGAGCAGTAGAGAGTGGTGCATGTGTAGTGGTGTGGTTTATTTCCAGCCGGAGAATGGATGACTGCTGTGTTAGTGATGTTTTGCTGTGTTTGCTCTGGTAACTATGAACCATGGGTATACATGCAAATGAAGCAGCACAGCCAATAGTGTAGTGGTTAGAGCATCCGCCTATTGAGCAAATGTTGCCAGTTGACTGCAGCACACACCATTTACATCGTGTAATCTGTATACAAGCATATCCTGCTATTTTCTGCTGTATAACGATATAATACCATTGAAATGTGAACTGGGTTGACATATCACAGTAACAATGCAGATGATGTTTGCATGATGGGAAATGTCGGCTAAACATGGTGAAACAGAAAACTGCTGGTAAAAAGTGTTCTACTCACCCTTTGTCCAATGGCCTTTGTTCTGCCCAGAAACACAGCAAACCACCTCAGCCAGGCTCGACGCCAGGAACCTACACAACACAACCAATGTGATTTACTACTAAGCCATAGCAGTTATACCTAACTCTGTATGTATGTATGTATACACACACACACACACACACACACACACACACACACACACACATATCTGTGTGTGTGTATATATATATATATATATATATATATATATATATATATATATATATATATATATATACACACACACACATATATATATATATATATATATATATATATATATATATATATGGGTCCACTACAGAATCCTGAAAGCTCATAATCCCAAAGCCCAAAATCCTGAGACCAAAATCCCGAAAATTCAAAATCCCGAAAGCCCAAAATCCTGAAACTCAAAATCTTGAAAACACAAAATGGACATACTGACGTCATTGTGGCTTTGCTATTGTTAGCCCTGTGGTGTTAGGTCATGCGTTGGGTTCAGGTAAGTGTCTTGGTTGGTTTTATGTTAGGGTTAGGCGGTTTAAGTGAGTTAGGGTTAGAGCAGGTTAGGCATGTATGTAATAGTGACAAATATTGGGGTTGAGGCGGTTTAAGTGAGTTAGGGTTAGAGCGCTGGTCAGGTGAGTGTGCGATAGTGATGGACCTTAGGGTTAGGGTTAGGGTCAGGGTCAGTTGGTAGATATTAGTGTCTTTATAGTGACATATTAGCATTATTTGTGTTTTCAGGATTTTGAGTTTCAGGATTTTGGGCTTTCGGGATTTTGAATTTTCGGGATTTTGGTCTCAGGATTTTGGACTTCGGGATTATGAGCTTTCAGGATTCTGTAGTGGACCCATATATATATATATATATATATATATATATATATATATATATATATATATATATATATATATACACACACACACACACACACACACACACATATATATATATATATATATATATATATATATATATATATATATATATATATATATAGATATGCTCTGAGTTAGTTCAAAATGACAAAAAATACACTAAACCCACAGACATTGCCAACATCCTGGCAGACAGGTTCAGTGCAAACTTCTCCCCACCCCCCCCCACCCCCAAAAGAGCAAATGTCTATCCCAACAGAGTGTAGCCTCCCTGACATCACAGATGCATAGGTGAGAGCTGCCCTCTCCAAAGCAAAAACACGGCATCAATGGGACCGGACAGTGTCCCTGGCTGTGTCTTACATGAACTCCAAAAAGAACTGAACCCTCACATAAAGTCACTGTTCAGTCTCAGCCTTACTACAGGATATGTACCCAAGGAATGGTGTACAGCAACAGTGGTCCCACTCCACAAAGGTGGCGCCACAACGGTCCCCGGAAACTATCGCCCTATATGCCTGACTAGCCTGGTCTGCAAAGCTATGGAGCGTATCATCATGAAACTCATAAACAAAAACATTGGGAACCTCCAAACACTGGATCCTACCCAATTCGGCTTTGTTAAGGGCAGATCTTGCCTCTTGAACCTGGTCGACTTCTTTGAAACAGTCACCAAGGCCATAGATGAAGGGAAGGTAGTCCACACAGCCTACCTGGACCTCACAAAAGCCTTCGACACAATACCCCACTCAGGCATCATAAATAAGCTCACCAGCTTAAATGTCAACCCCTATGTCACAAGATGGGTGGCAAACTGGCTCAGGGATAGAACCCAGATGGTCAGAATTGCAGGTGACATGTCAGACTCTAAACCAGTTACAAGTGGCATCCCACAAGGCTCAGTCCTGGGACCTCTCTTGTTCAGTATATATTTCTCTGAGGTACAGGCTAACATGGGAGGACTATGGCTGACCAAGTTCGCAGATGATTGCAAATTGGGTGCCATAATCGACTCGCTGACTGACACAAGCATCCTCCAAAAGGGTCTCACAGAGACGGATAACTGGTGCCAGAGCCATGGCCTAAAGCTAAATGCCAAAAAGTGCATAGTCATCCCCTTTGGGAAAAACAAAGTGCCCACAAATTACCACATAGGTGGTAATCCATTAAGTACGGAAGAAGTAATTAGGGATGTGGGGACCCAACTAGAGAGCAATCTCTCCTTTGACAATCAAGTTGCCAAAGTGGTTAGAAAGACCTTCTATATAACCCACTTTATCATGAAAGGGTTCACATCTAGATCAAGAGAGGTCATTGTGCCCCTCTACTCATCATTCATCAAGCCCATAATTGAATACAATGCCCCATTTGGGATGTACCTTACCCGACACCTGCAGCAACTGGAAAGACCCCAAAAGTACCTCACCAAGAGGATCAAGGGACTCAAACAGATGCCCTACGCAGTTAGGCTAAAGAAACTCCAGCTCTACTCAGTTGCTTACCGCCTACTCAGAGATGATCTGTGCCAGACGTATAAAGCCATGTCCAACCCAGAATTAATGGACATGATCCATCTCAGGAAATCCAAATCCCTTAGAGATACACGCTCCAGGGACTTAAACCTCAGCACAGAAATAAATAGGACATGCTGGAGGGACAGATTCATATCCCATAGGCTCCCCTCACTCTGGAACAAAATCCCAATCCATGTTAGGCAGAGTCCCTCAATGACCCTCTTCAAGAGAAATCTTGACGAGTGGATGGGAGATCGTAGGTTTATCCCTGGGATCTCTTCTGTGACCTACTATACAGAGGCACAGTCAACTAATCTAAAAGGGTGGCGAAAGTCAAACACACTCTGGCTAGGCTTATAAATGCCCTAGGGCAGATAGCCTAGTATCAACCTATGAACCTATGAACCTATATATATATATATATATATATATATATATATATATATATATATATATATATATATATATATATACACACACATATGAAGAATGAACGTCGTAACAATAAAGCATAGAGAAGGGATGAGAAGGGAATCAACAGCAACTATGGTATTATA